>NW_027189137.1:3826275-3836275 GCF_040958095.1 Procambarus clarkii | reverse complement strand
TTGTGTTAAATAGACTGCCTTTATCTACCCTATCAATTCCCTTCAGAATCTTGAATGTGGTGATCATGTCCCCCCTCACTCTTCTGTCTTCCAGCGAAGTGAGGTTTAATTCCCATAGTCTCTCCTCGTAGCTCATACCTCTCAGCTCAGGTACTAGTGTGGTGGCAAACCTTTGAACCTTTTCCAGTTTAGTCTTATCCTTGACTAGATATGGACTACATGCTGGGGCTGCATACTCCAGGATTGGCCTGACATATGTGGTATACAAAGTTCTGAATGATTTTTTACACAAGTTCCTGAATGCCGTTCGTATGTTGGCCAGCCTGGCATATGCCGCTGATGTTATCCGCTGCCGGAGACAGGTCTGGCGTGATGTCAACCCCAAGTCTTTTTCCTTCTCTGACTCCTGAAGAATTTCCTCTCCCAGATGATACCTTGTATCTGGCCTCCTGCTCCCTACACCTATCTTCTTTACATTACATTTGTTTGGTGTGTGTGTGTGAGAGTGTGTGTGTGTGTGTGTGTGTGTGTGTGTGTGTGTGTGTGTGTGTGTGTGTGTGTGTGTGTGTGTGTGTGTGTGTGTACTCACCTAATTGTACTCACCTAATTGTGCTTGCGGGGGTTGAGCTTTGGCTCTTTGGTCCCGCCTCTCAACTGTCAATCAACTTATTTACAGATTCGTAAGCCTACTGGGCTCTATCATATCTCCATTTGAAACTGTGTTTACTCGTTGTGTTTGCGGGGGTTGAGATTTGCTCTTTCGGCCCGCCTCTCAACTGTCAATCAACTGTTTACTAACTACTTTTTTTTTTTTTTTTTTTTTTTTTTTTTTTCTTCCACACCACACACACACACACCCCAGGAAGCAGCCCGTGACAGCTGACTAACTCCCAGGTACCTATTTACTGCTAGGTAACAGGGGCACTTAAGGTGAAAGAAACTTTGCCGATTTGTTTCTGCCTCGTGCGGGAATCGAACCCGCGCCACAGAATTACGAGTCCTGCGCGCTATCCACCAGGCTACGAGGCCCCCACTGTGTACGGAGTCAGCCTCCACCACATCACTTCCTAGTGCATTCCATTTATTAACTACTCTGACACTGAAAAGTTCTTTTTAACGTCTCTGTGGCTCATCTGGGTACTAAGTTTCCACCTGTGTCCCCTTGTTCGTGTCCCATCCGTGCTGAAGAGTTTGTCTTTGTCCACCCTGTCAATTTCCCTGAGAATTTTGTATGTGGTTATCATGTCTCTCCTTACTCTTCTGTTTTCCAGGGATATGAGGTTCAGCTCCTTTAGCTTTTCCTCGTAGCTCAATCTTCTCAGTTTCGGGACGAGCCTGGTGGCATACCACTGAATCTTGTCTAACTTTGTCTTGTGTTTAACTAGGTATGGACTCCAGGCTGGAGCTGCATACTCCAGGATTGGTCTTACATAAGTGGTATACAGGGTTCTGAAAGATTCCTTACACAAGTCTCTAAAGGCAGTTCTTATGTTGGCCAGTCTAGCATATGCCGCTGATGATATTCTTTTGATGTGGGCCTCTGGGGACAGGTTCGGTGTGATATCAACCCCCAGGTCTTTCTCTCTATTTGACTCTTACAGAATTCCACCTCCCAGATTATACCTTGTGTTCAGCCTCCTGCTCCCTTCGCCTAATTTCATCACCTTACACTTTCCCGAGTTGAACTTTAGCAGCCATTTTCTAGACAATTCCTCCAGTTTATCCAGGTCATCCTGTAGTCTCTGTCGACCTTCATCCGTCTTGATTCTTCTCATAATTTTTGCATCATCAGCAAACATTGAGAAGAATGAGTCTATACCCTCCGGAAGATCGTTCACATATATTAGAAACAGGATGGGTCCAAATACTGAGCCCTGTGGGGCCTCCGCTGGTGACATCTCGCCACTCTGATGTCTCCCCCTCACCGTTAGTCGCTGTTTCCTGTTGCTTAAGTACTCCCTTATCCACTGGAGCACCTTCCCTTTTACTCCTGCTCCAACTTTTTTAACAGCCTTTTATGGGGTACTGTGTCAAAGGCTTTTTGTCAATCCAGGAAAATGCAGTCGGCCCACCCCTTCTCTTTCCTGCCTAATTTTTGTTGCCTGGTCATAAAATTCTATTAAACCTGTGAGGCACGATTTACCATCCCTGAACCCATGTTGGTGGTGCGTTACAAAGTTATTTCCCTCCAGATGCTCTACGAGCCTTTTCCTCACGATCTTCTCCATCACCTTGCATGTCATACAAGTTAAGGAAACTGGCCTGTAATTCAGTGCCTCTTGCCTGTCACCCTTTTTGTATAATGGGACCACGTTAGCTGTCTTCCAACTTTTTGGTAAGTCTCCTGATTCCAGTGACCACCATAGAGAGTGGCACACTTATTATTATTACACACTGCATATTTTTGGATTGTCAGAAAGCCTTTGATACAGTGCCACACAAGAGGCTAGTGCGAAAGTTGGAGATGCAGGCTGGAGTGAGAGGGAAGGTACTCCGGTGGATAGAGGAGTACCTAAGCAACAGGAGACAACGAGTCTGTGTGAGGGGTGAGGTCTCAGATTGGCGAAACGTCACAAGTGGAGTCCGGCAGGGGTCAGTCCTTGGACCTATACTGTTTCTGGTATATGTAAATGATCTCCCAGAGGGTATAGATTCGTTCCTCTCAATGTTTGCCGACGATGCAAAAATTATGAGGAGGATTGAAACAGAGGATGATAGTAGGAGGCTACAAGATGACCTGGATAGACTGAGTGAATGGTCCAACAAATGGCTGTTGAAGTTCAACCCGAGTAAATGCAAAGTAATGAAACTAGGCAGTGGAAACAGGAGGCCAGGCACAGGATACAGAATAGGAGATGAAGTACTTAATGAAACAGACAGAGAGAAAGATCTAGGAGTTGATATCACACCAAACCTGTCTCCTGAAGCCCACATAAAGAGAATAACGTCTGCGGCATATGCGAGGCTGGCTAACATCAGAACGGCGCTTAGGAACCTGTGTAAGGAATCATTCAGAATCTTGTACACCACATATGTAAGACCAATCCTGGAGTATGCGGCCCCAGCATGGAGCCCGTACCTTGTCAAGCACAAGACGAAGCTGGAAAAAGTCCAAAGGTATGCTACTAGACTAGTCCCAGAACTAAGAGGCATGAGTTATGAGGAAAGGCTGCGGGAAATGCACCTTACGACACTGGAAGACAGAAGAGTAAGGGGGGACATGATCACAACCTACAAAATCCTCAGGGGAATCGACCGGGTAAACAAGGATGAACTATTCAACACTGGTGGGACGCGAACAAGGGGACACAGGTGGAAGCTGAGTACCCAAATGAGCCACAGAGACGTTAGAAAGAACTTTTTCAGTGTCAGAGTAGTTAGTAAATGGAATGCATTAGGAAGTGATGTGGTGGAGGCTGACTCCATACACAGTTTCAAGTGTAGATATGATAGAGCCCAATAGGCTCAGGAATCTGTACACCAGTTGATTGACGGTTGAGAGGCGGGACCAAAGAGCCAGAGCTCAACCCCCGCAAGCACAATTAGGTGAGTACAATTAGGTGAGTACTTAGTGCTTCTGCACCTTCCTTTAGTATCCATGGTGAGATTCTATCAGGCCCAACAGCCTTTGTCACATCCAGCTCCAGCAGACACCTTTTGACTTCATCACTGGTGAGGTCAAATTCCTCCAAGGTTGCTTCGTTTGCCGCCTCCTCATTTAGTGCAGGGGTTTCTCCTTGTTCTATTGTGAAGACCTCCTGGAATCTCTTGTTGAGTTCTTCACACACCTCCTTATCATTCTCTGTGTATCTGTTCTCCGTGTTTTGCAGCTTCATCACTTGTTCCTTCACTGGTGTTTTCCTCCTGATGTGGCTGTGGAGCAGCTTTGGTTGGGTCTTGGCTTTACTCACGATGTTATTTTCAAACTGTCTCTCTGCTTCCCTCCTCACTTTGAGGTACTCATTTCTGGCCCTCTGGTATCTCTCCCTGCTCTCTGGTGTTCTGTTATTTCTGTAGTTTCTCCATGTTCTTTTACTCAGTTGCTTCGTTACCTTGCATTCCTGGTTGGAGCATGGGTTTTTCTGTTGTTTTTCGTTTTTCTCCTTTTGGACGGGGATAAACCTGTCTGCAGCTTCCTGGCACTTTTGGGTGACAAAATCCATCATGACCTGCACATTCTTGTCTCTAAGTTCGGTTTCCCATGGTATTCCCCTGAGGAAGCTCCTCATCTCGTCATATTTTCCTCTTCGGTAATTCAGTCTTTTTCCCTCTACTCCCACCCTTGGATAGGTTATCCCTACCTACACCAAGTACTCAAAGGTCAGTACACTGTGGTCACTCATTCCTATGGGGGCTTCAACTTTGACTTCCCTTATTTCTGACTCATTCAGGGTGAATATCAAGTCGAGTCTAGCTGGTGCATCATTGCCTATCACTCTTGTGGGTTCCTTGACATGCTGGCTCAGAAAATTCCTTGTTGCCACTTCCAAGAGTTTAGCTCTCCACGTATCTGCACTACCATGTGGGTCCCCCATTCTCCCAGTCTATCTTTCCATGGTTGAAATCGACGATGATTAAGAGTCTGGAGCCATTCCTGCAGACAATTGAAGCTGCTCTCTCTATTATATTAATGGTTGCCATGTTGTTCCTATCAAACTCCTGTCTAGGTTCTCTGTCATTTAGGGGAGGGTTGTAAATGACTGCCACTATTATCTTAGGTCCACCCATTGTAATAGTTCCTGTTATGTAATCTCTGAATCCGTAACAGCCCAGAATTTCCATCTCATCAAAACTCCAGTCCTTCCTTATCAGCAGGGCCACTCCTCCACCTCCTCTCCCTTCCCTCTCTTTCCTTACTATATAGTAGTCCTTTGGAAACACAGCATCTGTTATGACTCCTAACAATTTTGTTTCCGTTAGTCCTATTACATCAGGGTTTTCTTCTTGCACCCTTTCTGCCAGTTCACTTGCTTTATTGGTAATCCCATCAATGTTTGAGTACATTACCTTGAAGCTCACTTTCTTATATCCAATTTCACCCTCACTCCCCACAAGTGTAGGAAGTTGTTCTATGGTCATTGCTACTTGGGTAGGCTTCTCCTCCTGTGAGGTAGTTTCCAGGGTTTCAGGGGGAGGTGGAGTGGGGGATGGAGGGCTTTGGTCTTCCTCAGGCCTGCTTGGGGCAGGAAGAAGTCCTGAGGGTGAGAGAGCAGGGATTGCTTGGGGAAAGGGCACGCCCTCCTGCAGTGTAGTTGACAGGGGTTTGGAGGGAGATGGAGTGGGGGATAGAGGGCTTTGGTCTTGCTGAGGCCTGCTTGGGGCAGGGAGAAGACCAGGAGCTGGGAAAACAGGGGCTACTTGGGGGTAAGGGGAGGGGGAGGATTTGGGTTTCCTGATGGGCATT
The DNA here is from genome assembly GCF_040958095.1 of Procambarus clarkii. Taxonomy (NCBI): domain Eukaryota; kingdom Metazoa; phylum Arthropoda; class Malacostraca; order Decapoda; family Cambaridae; genus Procambarus; species Procambarus clarkii. The sequence continues at coordinate 3,830,871 of NW_027189137.1, read as the reverse complement.
GTGCAGGGGCAAGGAAGAGTTTGTGCAGGGGGGTAGGGAGGGCCCTATTGGGTGGTGGGCTGGGGTGTTGCATTCCCCCCTGGAGTTCCTGGGTTGCTGGATTGGGGCTCCCCACTCAACTCTGGGATTGCTGGGATGGAGGTTGAGGTTCCCTGGCTCCCTTTCCTCTCCTTGCGCCTTTTCCTTGCATCTGCTGCCCTTACTATCTCGTCTCTGGTCATGTCCCTCTGAACATATACCTCTTTGTAGTTCCTTGCATACCTCAATTTGTTCTTCTTTACTAGGATGTCCTCTTTGATGTCCTCGCTCTTGAATACTACCTTGATCAATCTCTTTTTGTCTCTGTTGTACTGGCCAATCCGGAAAAACTGTTCTATGTCTCGTTCAGCCCCTTCCATTCCTATCTCCTTTAATATCCCTGCCACTTCAGCTTTGTCTTTATTCCTCGATTCCTCCCTTGTGGAGCCCTCTTGTTCCTTCACACCTACCACTACTACAGCTTTTTCCTTTCCATTAGCTGGTTTGTGCATCTAGCTGCCTCCTGTGAGGTTACTGCTTTCATTACAACTTCCTTGACTGTGGACATTGCTCCTGGGCTCTTCAGCATTTCAGCAAAGGTTGGGCCAATTGTTGCGGTCCCTGCCATTGCTACATCTCCTGGCACCTGGGGGTTGATCCCCTGGGCCAGAGTCTGATGAGGGCCTGTTTTTAGGCTTTTTATCTCCTCTTGCGCTGCACTTAGTTCTGTCTGCAGCTTATATATAGTTTCCCTCAGGTCCTTCAATTCCCCACTGACTTCCTTCCATGCCTTAGCAATCATCTCCATGAATGACTCGTCCAGTCCCTCTCCTCCAGCTTCATTCTGTTGTCTTACCATCCCGCTTGACCTGTGTGTGTGTGTGTGTGTGTGTGTGTGTGTGTGTGTGTGTGTGTACTCACCTAATTGTACTCACCTAATTGTGCTTGCGGGGGTTGAGCTCTGGCTCTTTGGTCCCGCCTCTCAACCGTCAATCAACTGGTGTACAGATTCCTGAGCCTATTGGGCTCTATCATATCTACATTTGAAACTGTGAATGGAGTCAGCCTCCACCACATCACTTCCTAATGCATTCCATTTGCTAACTACTCTGACACTGAAAAAGTTCTTTCTAACGTCTCTGTGGCTCATTTGGGTACTCAGCTTCCACCTGTGTCCCCTTGTTCGCGTCCCACCAGTGTTGAAAAGTTCGTCCTTGTTTACCCGGTCGATTCCCCTGAGGATTTTGTAGGTTGTGATCATGTCCCCCCTTACTCTTCTGTCTTCCAGTGTCGTGAGGTGCATTTCCCGCAGCCTTTCCTCATAACTCATGCCTCTTAGTTCTGGGACTAGTCTAGTAGCATACCTTTGGACTTTTTCCAGCTTCGTCTTGTGCTTGACAAGGTACGGGCTCCATGCTGGGGCCGCATACTCCAGGATTGGTCTTACATATGTGGTGTACAAGATTCTGAATGATTCCTTACACAGGTTCCTGAACGCCGTTCTGATGTTAGCCAGCCTCGCATATGCCGCAGACGTTATTCTCTTTATGTGGGCTTCAGGAGACAGGTTTGGTGTGATATCAACTCCTAGATCTTTCTCTCTGTCTGTTTCATTAAGTACTTCATCTCCTATTCTGTATCCTGTGCCTGGCCTCCTGTTTCCACTGCCTAGTTTCATTACTTTGCATTTACTCGGGTTGAACTTCAACAGCCATTTGTTGGACCATTCACTCAGTCTATCCAGGTCATCTTGTAGCCTCCTACTGTCATCCTCTGTTTCAATCCTCCTCATAATTTTTGCATCGTCGGCAAACATTGAGAGGAACGAATCTATACCCTCTGGGAGATCATTTACATATACCAGAAACAGTATAGGTCCAAGGACTGACCCCTGCGGGACTCCACTTGTGACGTCTCGCCAATCTGAGACCTCACCCCTCACACAGACTCGTTGTCTCCTGTTGCTTAGGTATTCCTCTATCCACCGGAGTACCTTCCCTCTCACTCCAGCCTGCATCTCCAACTTTCGCACTAGCCTCTTGTGTGGCACTGTATCAAAGGCTTTCTGACAATCCAAAAATATGCAGTCTGCCCACCCTTCTCTTTCTTGCCTTATTTTTGTTGCCTGGTCGTAGAATTCAAGTAACCCTGTGAGGCAGGACCTGCCATCCCTGAACCCATGTTGATGCTGTGTTACAAAGTTCCTTCGCTCCAGATGCTCCACTAGTTTTTTTCGCACAATCTTCTCCATCAGCTTGCATGGTATGCAGGTTAGGGACACTGGCCTGTAGTTCAGTGCCTCCTGTCTATCCCCTTTCTTGTATATCGGGACTACGTTAGCTGCTTTCCAAGTATCTGGCAGTTCCCCTGTTGCCAGTGATTTGTTATACACTATGGAGAGTGGTAGGCTCAGTTCTCTTGCTCCTTCCTTTAGAACCCAAGGGGAGATTCCATCTGGGCCTATAGCCTTCGTCACGTCCAACTCTAGTAAACACTTCCTTACTTCCCCACTGGTAATCTCAAACTCTTCCAGTGGTTCCTGGTTAGCTATTCCCTCACTTACCTCTGGAATTTCTCCTTGTTCTAAGGTGAAGACCTCCTGGAATTTCTTATTCAATTCCTCACACACTTCCTTGTCATTTGTAGTGAATCCTTCCGCCCCTATCCTTAATCTCATAACCTGTTCCTTTACTGTTGTTTTTCTCCTAATGTGGCTATGCAACAATTTAGGCTGAGTCTTTGCCTTGCTTGCGATGTCATTTTCGTATTGTCTTTCTGCCTCTCTTCTCATCCTGACATATTCATTCCTGGCATTCTGGTATCTTTCTCTGCTCTCCAGTGTCCTGTTATTCCTATAGTTTCTCCATGCCCTTTTACTTTGCTGCTTAGCTAGCCTACATCTTTGATTAAACCATGGGTTTCTCATCTTCATTTCTCTGTTTTCCTTTTGGACTGGGACAAACTTGTTTGCTGCGTCCTTGCACTTCTGCGTGATGTAATCCATCATATCTTGGGCCGTCTTTCCCCTGAGCTCTGTTTCCCATGCTATATCTGTTAGGAATTTTCTTATCCCCTCATAGTTTCCCTTTCGGTATGCTAACCTTTTGGTTTCGGTATCCCTCCTCGAGTTCAATAACCCTTCTTCAATCAAGTACTCAAACACCAGCACACTGTGGTCGCTCATTCCTACTGGGTCCTCAAAACCGATTTCTCTTATGTCGGAGTCGTTCAGAGTGAAGACTAGGTCGAGTCTCGCTGGTTCGTCATTGCCTCTCATCCTTGTGGGTTCTCCGACATGCTGCGTTAAAAAGTTGCTTGTCACCACCTCCAATAGTTTGGCTCTCCACGTATCCTCGCCTCCATGCGGTTCCTTGTTCTCCCAGTCAATCTTTCCGTGATTGAAGTCGCCCATGATGAGCAGGTGGGATCTATTTCTACAGGCAGCAGAGGCTGCCCTCTCAATTATAGTGTTAACTGCCTTGTTGTTGTTTTCATACTCTTGACTGGGTCTCCTGTCATTTGGTGGAGGGTTGTATATTACTGCTACTACTATTCTTGGTCCTCCCATTGTTATGGTGCCTGCTATGTAGTCTCTGAACTCCTCACAGCCCGGGATGGCCATCTCCTTAAAACTCCATTCCCTTCTCATGAGTAGGGCCACTCCGCCTCCTCCTCTACCTTCCCTCTCTTTCCTTATTACTGTATACTCCTGGGGAAACACGGCATTCGTTATGATTCCAGAGAGTTTTGTTTCAGTGAGTCCGATTACATCTGGGTTAACTTCTTGTGCTCTTTCCCTTAGTTCACTTGTCTTGCTTGTGATCCCATCTATGTTCGAGTACATCACCCTGAAACTGACTCTCTTCTGCTTCTTTTCTGGGGGGGACCTTTGGGATCTGGGGTGAGTGGGAGCTGGGGGGACCTGGCACGGGGGGATTGGTGGAGGAGGGAGGGCTTGGGGTGGTGGGGGAGAGGGGGAGGGTACAGGGGGTGGATAAGAGGGGGAGGGTACAGGGGGTGGATAAGAGGGGGAGGGTACAGGGGGTGGATAAGAGGGGGAGGGTACAGGGGGTGGGTAAGAGAGGGAGGGTTGGGGAAGCATGGGGGGGGGAGAGGCTGTGGGGGATAGGGGAGATGGGGGGGCTTGGGGGGAGAGAAAAGGGTGGAGGGCTTGGGGGGCGTGGGGGAAAAGGGAGGGCTGAGGTGGGTGAGGAAGAGGGGAGGGTTTAGGGGAGTGGGGGAGAGGGGAAGACTTAGGTGGGGTGGGGGAGAGTGGGGGGCTTAGGGGGGAGGGGGAGAAGGGAGGGCATGGGGGTGGGAGAGACGGGAAGGCATGTGGGAGAAGGGAGGGCATGGGGGATGGGGGAGAAGGGAGGTCCTGGGGAGAGGGGTGAGGGGGAGAAGGGGGGTGAGTGGGGGGAGGGGGGTGGGTGGGGGGAGGGTGCCCTAGGTGGGTACTTAGTGGGGGGCTGACAGGGGATGGGGCAGGTTGGGTGTCTGTTGGGTAGAATTTGGGGGTGGTGCCCCAATCCCTGTGGCTGTTGCACTGTTTGAGGAGGGTTCTCCACTTCCCTCTGG
>NW_027189137.1:3813775-3821275 GCF_040958095.1 Procambarus clarkii | reverse complement strand
TTTTCGCCAGTGTAGAGTACGCTGCTGTCGTTATCCTATTTATATGTGCCTCAGGAGTTAGATTAGGTGTCACATCCACTCCCAGGTCTCTTTCTCGAATCGTTACAGATAGGCTGTTCCCCTTCATTGTGTACTGTCCCTTTGGTCTCCTGTCACCTGATCCCATTTCCATAACTTTACATTTACTGGTGTTAAACTCCAGTAGCCATTTCCCTGACCATCTCTGCAACCTGTTTAAGTCCTCTTGGAGGATCCTACAATCCTCGTCTGTCACAACTCTTCTCATTAATTTTGCGTCATCCGCAAACATTGACATGTATGATTCCACTCCTGTAAACATATCATTTACGTAAATTAGAAAGAGGATTGATCCCAGCACCGACCCTTGAGGTACTTTACTTGTTACTGTTCGCCAGTCCGACTTCTCGCCCCTTACCATTACCCTCTGGCTCCTTCCTATTTGGTAGTTCTTCACCCATACTAGGGCCTTTCCGCTTACTCCTGCCTGCCTCTCAAGTTTATATAGCAGTCTCATGTGCGGTTCTGTATCAAAGGCCTTTTGGCAGTCAAGAAATATGCAGTCTGCCCAGCCTTCTCTGTCCTGCCTTATCCTTGTTACTTTATCATAGAATTCTAAAAGGTTTGTTAGGCATGATTTCCCTGTCCAGAACCCATGTTGGTGCTTGTTTACAAACCCAATGCTCTCCAGGTGCTCAACAAGTCTTAGCCTAATAATTCTTTCAAGTATTTTGCAGGGGATGCTTGTCAGTGATACGGGTCTGTAGTTAAGTGCCTCCTCTCTACCACCTTTTTTGAAAATCGGTACGACATTTGCCTCCTTCCAGCCACTGGGCAATTCTCCCGACATAAGTGACTCATTAAAGATCATTGCCAGAGGCACGCTGAGAGCCTGCGCTGCCTCTTTAAGTATCCACGGTGATACTTTGTCTGGACCAACAGCTTTATTTGCATCTAGTGTTGTCAACTGTTTCATCACATCTGTGTGTGTGTGTGTGTGTGTGTGTGTGTGTGATTGTGTGTGTGTGAGTGCGTGTTTGTGTGTGTACTCATGTAGTTGTACTCACCTAGTTGTGCTTGCGGGGGTTGAGCTCTGGCTCTTTGGTCCCGCCTCTCAACCGTCAATCAACAGTTGTACAGGTTCCTGAGCCTATTGGGATCTATCATATCTACACTTGAAACTGTGTATGGAGTCAGCCTCCACCACATCACTTCCTAATGCATTCCATTTGTCAACCACTCTGACACTAAAAAAGTTCTTTCTAATATCTCTGTGGCTCATTTGGGCGCTCAGTTTCCACCTGTGTCCCCTTGTGCGTGTGCCCCTTGTGTTAAATAGCCTGTCTTTATCTACCCTATCAATTCCCTTCAGAATCTTGAATGTGGTGATCATGTCCCCCCTAACTCTTCTGTCTACCAGCGAAGTGAGGTTTAATTCCCGTAGTCTCTCCTCGTAGCTCATACCTCTCAGCTCGGGTAATAGTCTGGTAGCAAATGTTTGAACCTTTTCCAGTTTAGCCTTATCCTTGACTAGATATGGACTCCATGCTGGGGCTGCATACTCCAGGATTGGCCTGACATGTGGTATACAAAGTTCTGAATGATTCGTTACACAAATTTCTGAATGCCGTTCGTATGTTGGCCAGCCTGGCATATGCCGCTGATGTTATCCTCTTGATATGTGCTGCAGGAGACAGGTCTGGCGTGATATCAACTCTCAAGTCTTTTTCTTTCTTTGACTTCTGAAGAATTTCCTCTCCCAGATAATACCTTGTATTTGGCCTCCTGCTCCCTGCACCTATCTTCATTATATTACATTTGGTTGGGTTAAACTCTAACAACCAATTGTTCGACCATTCCTGCAGTTTGTCTAGGTCTTCTTGAAGCCTCAAACAGTCCTCTTCTGTTTTAATCCTTCTCATAATTTTGGCATCGTCTGCAAACATTGAGAGAAATGAATCTATACCGTCCGGGAGATCATTTACATATATCAGAAACAAGATAGGACTGAGTACAGAGCCCTGTGGGACTCCACTGGTGACTTCACGCCAATCGGAGGTCTCACCCCTCACCGTAACTCTCTGCTTCCTATTGCTTAGGTACTCCCTTATCCACTGGAGCTACTCCCTTATCCTTACCAGCTACATCTGCCTGTCTCTCCAGCTTATGTACCAGCATCTTATGCGGTACTGTGTCAAAGGCTTTCCGACAATCCAAGAAAATGAGGTCCGCCCAGCCCTCTTTTTCTTGCTTAATCTGTGTTACCTGGTCATAGAATTCTATTAAGCCCTTCAGGCAAGATTTACCCTCCCTGAACCCATGTTGACGATTTGTCACGAAGTCCTTTCTCTCCAGATGTGCTACCAGGTTTTTCTCAAGATCTTCTCTATCACCTTGCATGGTATACAAGTTAAGGACACTGGCCTGTAGTTCAGTGCCTTTTGCCTTTTGCCCTTTTTGTATATTGGGACCACATTCGCCGTCTTCCATATTTCTGGTAGGTCTCCCGTCTCCAGTGACCTACTATACACTATGGAGAGTGGCAAGCAAAGTTCCTCTGCACACTCTTTCAGTACCCATGGCTAGATCCCGTCTGGCCCAACAGCCTTTCTAACATCCAGGTCCAGCAGGAGTCTCTTGACCTCCTCTCTCGTAATTTCAAACTCTTCCAAGGCCGCCTGGTTTACTTCCCTTTCTCCTAGCCAGTGACCTCACCTTGTTCTGTTGTGAAGACCTCCTGGAACCTCTTGTTGAGTTCATCACACACCTCTTTGTCATTCTCTGTATACCTGTCCTCGCCTGTTCTAAGTTTCACTACCTGTTCTTTCACTGTTGTTTTCCTTCTGATGTGACTGTGGAGTAGCTTTGGTTCGGTCTTGGCTTTGTTTGCTATATCATTTTCATAACTTTTCTCTGCTTCTCTTCTCACCCAGACATACTCATTCCTGGTTCTCTGGTATCTCTATCTGCTTTCTGGTGTTCTGTTATTCCGGAAGTTCCTCCATGCCCTTTTGTTCAGTTTCTGTGCTTTCATACATGCCCTATTATACCATGAATTCTTCTTTTGCTTCTCGGATTTTTCCTTTTGGGGCGGATGTATCTGCTTACTGCCTCCTGACACTTTTGGGTGACATAGTCCATCATATCTTATACAGATTTAGCTCTGAGGTCTGTGTCCTAAGGTATTTCCCTTAGGAAGCTTCTCATCTCCTCATAATTTCCCTTTCGGTATGCCAGCCTTTTGTTTCCTAGTTCTTCTTTTGGGGGGATAATTCCTAGCTCTACCAGGTACTCAAAGTTCAATACACTGTGATCACTCATTCCCAAGGGTGCTTCCATCTTGACTTCCCTTATATCCCACTCATTTAGGGTAAATATCAGATCAAGCATTGCTGGTTCATCCTCTCCTCTCATTCTTGTTGGATCCTTGATGTGCTGGCTTAGAAAGTTTTTTGTTGCCATCGTCCAGCAGCTTAGCTCTCCATGTTTCTGGTCCTCCATGCGGGTCTCTGTTCTCCCAATCTATCTTCCCATGGTTGAAGTCTCACATGATTAGTAGTCCAGATCCATTCCTGCTAGCAACAGAAGCTGCTCTCTCCATTATGTTAATGGTGGCCATATTGTTTCTATCATATTCCTGTCTGGGTCTTCTGTCATTTGGTGGCGGATTATATATGACTACGACTATAATTTTTTGCCCTCCAGTTGTTATTGTTCCTATTATGTAGTCACTGAAACCTTCACATCCCTGAACAACCAACTCCTCAAAATCCCAGCCTTTTCTTACCAGCAGAGCTACACCACCCCCACCTCTTCCTTCTCTCTCTTTCCTCATAACATAATAGTCCTGTGGGAACACTGCATTTGTTATTGTTTTCGTCAGTTTTGTTTCTGTGAGAGCTATTGTGTCTGGGTTTTCCTCTAGTACCCATTCTCCAAGTTCATTTGCTTTATTTGTAATACCGTCTATGTTAGTGTACATTGCCTTGAGGCTCACTTTCTTCTGTCCCTTCTCAAATCTCCTCCTTGGTGAATGTTCTGCTGGTGGAGGAAGCTGTGCCATGGGAATGAGGATTTGTGAGGTGGATACCAGGGTTGCAGAGGATACTGGGATGAGGGGCCTAATGTGAATGAATACACTCGCGCTTCTTGTCCCCTGAAATAAATAAAATATGGTGTTGACTTTGGCCCTTTTATTTTTAAGGATGAATTGGGTAGTGGGTAAAGTTTTGCCATTGCTTAACTTTGTGGATAGGACACCTATATCCTGTCATACTTTGCAGTACTGCATGGAGGTAAAAGTCTCTTCCTCTGTCTTGGCCTTGGAGAACTTTGATTTTGTCTCCACACAGTGCGGTCTGGTGTTGGCCCTTATTGCACCTACTGTAGGTGCTTAGTTGGACTGCACAGGTACAGGAGTCATATGACCGTAGGTACCTTGTGCGTTTGTGCAACTCCTTGAGTCGCTTTACCCTTTTAGTACGATCAGGGTAATTTGCGCGTGATATATTAAATGTCCTTCTTGGCAGAGCACACACGTTCCCCAGTCTACAGCACCTTTGGGATTCACAACCGTTTATTTTGGTGGATCCAAATAAACAAATAAAAGGCTTTGAGGAACTCGCTGCATATGTACCCACACGGCCTTTCTTCCACCTGGATTGGAGATGGTAGATTTAGATTTATTAGGATTATTTGACATACTCGTTGGTCTCCCTGATTTCTCAGTGTATGACTTTTCAGTATCAGATTCAGTTTTGTTGTGAGCTTTCATTCTATTGACTGTTATTCTCAATCCCTGGAAGATTTCATCTATGGCTGGGGCGTTTGTCTTAAAATGAGATGAGATTTCAGCTAAAAAATCTCAAGGGAGCTTCCTCTGGATGCTCAACTTTAGTGACCATTCGGAAGCTTGTACATCTACTTTGGTGTTAAGGGCTCTCACAAGCGACTCCAACTCTAACCTGAAGTCTTGAAGGGAGTCTGTTCAGTTGATAGGTGAGGTTAAATCGACCAATTGATTAGCTATACTATTTGTTTGGTGTAGTAATTGACTTTCAACAACTGTATAGCTATATCATAAGTGTCCTCATCAAGGGACAGATTAGCTATGACCTTCTTGGCCTCCTCTTTGATAAGGCTTTGAAGGTATGTGAACTTTGTCACCTTTGGTATGGTTGCCTTAGAATAAACATGAGTGTTAGAAGACATCCAAAAGGTGTCCCAGTTTTCTTCATCTAGTCTAGCAAAAGTTGGTTACTGTGCTGAACTGGATTGAAACACTATTATTCTAGGTGTTGCCTTATGAACAGCTAATAGGTGAAGTAAAGGACTTAACTTGGCTTGAGTATCATCCTTATACATTGCCAGTTCAGACATGATTTGTTACATTTCGTCAGGGTTATGTTTACTGCTGTTTGTGTTGGCAAGGAGTTTACTTCGGTAAAATTCAATCAATTTTTTCATATCATCGAATTTGTTATCGGCCACCAATGGAGAGATTTCCATATGGGTAAAATCAAATGGAGACTCTAGTGACAAATTCTCAAATATATTGAGTAGTCTTGTCAGGTGACGTTTAAGTGCTGCTAGGGTACGTTTTGTTTACTCTGGATCAGCCATGGTGGCTGATTTATTCCATAGCTTCTAAATGAAGATATCTGGGGTACTGATTCATTGAGGTAAACAATTTTGAGGAGTAATAGCCTAGGATTAATATCCAGTCACTACGCTATATCCTACCTCTCTTTGGGGTTGAAACATTAAAAGTAAATTGTACATATATAATCACACAAATAATTTGAGTGGTGACCAGTGTCACTGTAGGAATACCTTTGGCTAGCCTATCATTATCACTATTCGAAGGATTAGAGACACCAGTGAAGATTCAAAAATGAAAATGTTATAGATAAAATATAAATGAATGTAGTAATTATTAATATAATATGAGTAATCTAATTATATGTACAGCACAACTCGTGTTGGTATTGATCCGACCCTTTCTGGGGTCTGCACAATGTTTAAATGATTATTAGGTTGTTCAATATTTAGCTCAACACTGGACAAGTTGGGCATCCTACCCTATATAAGGGTTGGCAACATAAAATTGATATATTAGTGTTCAGTAAAGACGAAGGTGCAATATTTTATCTGGGTTTTATTTATATGTTAAATGTTTCTCTCTAAACTTAAGAGAAATTTATATACATTTATGTCTAGTAGCCTCACATCAACCTCGTTTGATATTTAATTGTGATAATGAATTTTATTAAGTGATGAATTTGTACGTTGTGTGTTTGTCTATCTTCTCTTCCTTAACATTCCATAACATGCCATTTATTCACATTAATTTCCATTTGCCAAGTTGTGTTACATACACTAATAGTTTCCAGGTCTTCTTGAGGGGCATAACAATCGTCTATGTTTTTAATCTTTCCTAGCATCATCAGCAAACTTATTCTTATAATTCAATATATCTTCTAATAGGTTGGTTATGCATACAATGAAAATTACTAGTGCATGAAATAAGCCCTGTGGTACTCCCCTTGTGCCTTTTCTTCAGTTTGATAAATTGCTTCTGATTACTGCCCTCCACATTCTGTTGGTTAGAAAATTTGTCATCCATGTTCGAACCCTCCTTGTAACTCCTCCAGTATCTTCCAGTTTCCAGAACTACATCTTAAATGAGTCTCTGTCAAAAGACTCTTTTTAGGTGTAGATATATGCAGTCAACCCAACCATCAATTTCCTGTGAAATCTCTGTGGCTCTATCATAGAAACCAAGTTAATTTTTTACACAGGAAGTTCCACATCGAAAACTATACTATCAGTCCTATTAGTCATATTATTTTTCTCCAAGTGTTCTACCTATTTTATTTTATTTATTTTAAGTACTACACTTGCCAATAACACAGGTCAATAATGAAGGGGTCTTCAATGCTGACACTTTGTGAAATGGAACTATGTTAGCTTTTTTTCCATATTTAATTGTGCTTCAGTACACAGAAATGTCTGAAAAATTAATTGTAATGGTTCAGGAAGCCCTTAAAATTACATGAATATTACACGTTTATATAAACATTATTTAATATTTTCTTGTTAATTCCCCCAAAATTTATATTTCATTGACTTCAGAGATGGTATAACTCAACTATATTACACCATAACACACTATACAGTACCACTTATTAAATTAGGAGTACACCAAATAATTAAGCGGAATTGTTATATTCCTAAAAATCATTATCTAGTAAAATATTTGTTTTATAGTAGCTTAGAAATATAGTGAAGAAATGGAAATATTTTCAATGAAAACTAGATTGAACTGGGTTACTACCCTGGAAGGCTAAGGGGATGTAAATATCACAGGATTCAAAGTAAATACCAAATTCAGCAGTACTTGGATAATTTAAAAGTGTAGTTTGATTGTTTCGATATAACAAATGCAAATGGCAATAAAGTACTGTTACATCAAATACATAA
>NW_027189137.1:3678775-3811275 GCF_040958095.1 Procambarus clarkii | reverse complement strand
CTCTTAAATCGAGAACTATTTAATATATTGCACTAGTCTTCTCAATACAATATTTACTACTTGCCAACCCACAACAGGGTAGGATATACATTGACAAGTGTTTATTGATAACATATCCCCCCTATTAGCATTTACTAGTTGAACTATTTATTGTTCATCCGAGTCCCATTTATTACCATATTCTAGTTGTACTACTTTGAACAACCTAGCACCATTAATTAATGGTACTGACCCTATTTTGGTTGTAATTAATAACAGCTCGAGTTGAGTTGTGCATATATATAATAATTTACATACAATCATTGCACATTTTGAGTGATTAATTAGTGTCTATACCATCCTAAGATGATAATTGAGAAGCTAACCTAAAGGTACTTCCAGTGACACTGGTTTATCACTTAAATCATTACTGTGTATGATTATATATATATATATATATATATATATATATATATATATATATATATATATATATATATATATATATATATATATATATATATATATATATATATTATATATATGATTATATTTTTTTTGAGATAATATATGATTATATTTTTTTATATATATGATTTTATATATATATATATATATATATTTTCATTTTCCTTCCCTCTACCCTTTTGTACATTCATGCTACAGTATGGACCTTAAGCTACTTTTTGGCGAAGATGAAATTGACTCGCGAGAAGGCGTCCAACAGGGTGACCCCCTTGCTCCTCTCCTTTTCTGCTTAGTTATCAAACAAGTCACAGAGGTTCTGTCCAGCGAGCTTAACATCTGGTTCTTATATGATGGTACCCTAGCTGGTTCCCAAGACTCCCTCCTGGAGGACATCAGAAAAATCCAGGAGCAAGGTGCAGTTTTAGGCCTCACCCTGAACCCTTCTAAATGTGAAATAATATGTTCCAACCAGGGCATCGTAGAGAGAATAGAGGGTCTTCTGCCAAATATCCATAAAACTAAACCTGAAGACAGCACACTCCTAGGAGCTCCCCTGGGGTTGAAAGCCATCGATGAGGTCCTTGATAAGAAAATCGCCGACCTTAAGAGGATGGATGGGAGGATTGAGGATATTGATCCTCATGATGCTCTCTACCTCATCACCAGATGTCTGTCCCTCCCCAGGTTAACCTACTTTCTGAGGTGTTCACCATCTTACAGCAGCCAAAAACTAAGTGAGTATGACCGGTTACTGAAATCAATGCTAGAAAAATCCCTTAACCTCTCTCTTGATGACCTTCAGTGGAAACAAGCCTCTCTTCCCGTAAGACTTGGGGCCCTCGGAGTTCGAACAGCAACGCAAATCGCTGTTCCTTCCTTCCTGTCCTCCTTATCAGCATCCGACGACCTTGTGAAGGAAATTCTACCTGCCCACTTACATCAGCTGGCAGGTGTACATGATCCCAATTTTACACGCTGTGCCACGGAGTGGGCCTCTCGTGCAGGCCCATCACCTCAACCACTATCCCCAAAAGCCCACAAGCGATCCAGCTGGGATGGCTCCATTGTAGACCAAGTTGCTTCAGAGTGCCTGGGTGCTGCAACAACACAACACGACATTGCTCGCCTCACAGCAGTAGCAGCCCCACATGCAGGGGATTTCCTGTTAGCAACCCCAATGTCGGCAACTGGCACGCGTCTCACACCACACGCCCTCCGAATTGCTGTGGCCCTTCGCCTTGCTGCCCCAATCCACACCAGATATAGGTGTATTTGCGGCGAGGTGGTGGCTGACAGGTACGGCCACCATGGCCTACTCTGCCAAAGCACAGGGGGATGGCACTCGAGACACAGAGAAGTTAACGACATCATCAAGAGGAGCCTCACCACAGCTGGATGCCCAGCTGAAAGAGAGCCCAGTTACCTAACGCCCCGTAACTCTGATGCTCTTATTTGTCGCCCGGATGGTATCACAGTGAACCCCTGGAAGAATGGCAAGCAGTTGGTATGGGACTACACGTGCGTATCAACCCTGGCTAACACCTACATTAACCTCAGTGTTGCACAACCAGGTCGCGCTGCCACCCACAGGGAAGCAGCCAAATCCCGTAAGTATAGAGAACTGTATCACCACTACAATTTTGTCCCCATTGCTTCTGAGACACACAGCGCCTGGGGTAAAAGTGCTACCAGTTTTTTGAAGGAACTGGGTTCTAGGCTCATTGAAACAACAAGGGACCCTAGAGCTGCCAGCTTTCTTTTCCAGCGCCTCAGCGTGGCGATACAGAGGGGAAATGCACACTGCATCCAGGGTTCCTGCCCGCCATCTGAGGAGCTGGAGGAACTCGACAACCTATGATAACCATCTTTGTAACCTATAGGTAACTCATTTTTTGTAACAAGGTTCAAATAAAGCAAATATATATGTGTACATCCAAAAGAATGGGGGTGGTAGGAGAAGATAATATTAGTGTTCAGTGAGAGACCACAAGGTCTCCTCTGAATACTTTTTATTTTCTTCCCCGAGGCTATGGGTCCCCACACTGGCACCAGAGGTGGTACCCTCACAAATTAAATATATATATATATATATATATATATATATATATATATATATATATATATATATATATATATATATATATATATATATATATATATAATTAATTTAATTTAATAAGGTAAAGTGTTGGAGTGTTGATGTTCGGCGGTTTTTCTGGTTTTAGAGTAAATAGTTTACTATAAATACCAGAAAAACGGCCAGCCTACTCATGAGAAACTCTCCAGACACAAAACAGAACGCTTTAAAAGAGACTAACGTCGTCTATGCCTTCAAATGCCCACTTGGGGACTGTAAGCTCCAAAAAAACCAGTATATAGGCAAGACAACAACATCTCTTTCTAGGCGTTTAACGATGCATAAGCAACAGGGCTAAATTAAGGAACATATAATCTCTTCCCACAACCAAACCATCGCCAGAGAAATCCTAGTAAACAACACAGAAATCATCGATAGATACAGCCATAGCAGGCGGCTTGACGTTTGCGAGGCACAACACATCAAGAAGTCAACACCAGCAATCAACAGCCAATTATTGCACAACTATATTCTACCCACCTCAAGACTCCGCTCCAATATAGAAGCATCAAGAAATATGGACCAATAGGCTTTCTACAAACACTTCTATTCAATATCCATTGATTCGTGTTCTGTCCTGTGTTGATGAAATTAATACCCTATTAATACTCTTGTTCTGTCTTGTGTTGATGAAATTAATACCCTATTAATACCACACTTTGTTCTGTCTTGTGTTAATGCCACATCACCCCTTCCACCTCACTCAAATGTAGATATAAAATCGGAGATATGTAAGTTCTATTCAGTTGTGTATTTGTGAACTAAAGTCTTTGAAAATGTAATAAGTTTTACGAAACGCGCCCGTGTCGCGTCAGACTAGAAATAAAAATGAATTTTGGAGAATTGATTTTTGATTTACCTCCAACAGTGAAGCGTAATGTACGAAAGATTGAGAAAATTCGTGTTAGAATTATTAATCTTACTTTTTCGGTCATATTTAATAATATATGTCTACAGGAAAGACTGCTACCAAAATATACTAATATATATATATGTATATATATATATATATATATATATATATATATATATAATGTCGTACCTAATAGCCAGAACTCACTTCTCAGCCTACTATTCAAGGCCCGATTTGCCTAATAAGCCAAGTTTTCCTGAATTAATATATTTACTATAATTTTTTTCTTATGAAATGATAAAGCAACCCTTTTCTCTATGTATGAGGTCAATTTTTTTTTATTGGAGTTAAAATTAACGTAGATATATGACCGAACCTAACAAACCCTACCTAACCTAACCTAACCTATATTTATAGGTAAGGTTAGGTTAGGTAGCCAAAAAAAGCTAGGTTAGGTTAGGTTAGGTAGGTTAGGTAGACGAAAAAACATTAATTCATGAAAACTTGGCTTATTAGGCAAATCGGGCCTTGAATAGTAGGCTGAGAAGAGCGTTCTGGCTATTAGGTACGACATATATATATATATAGATATATATATATATATATATATATATATATATATATATATATATATATATATATATATTTATATATATATTTATATATATATATTTATATATATATATATATATATATATATATATATATATATATATATATATATATATATATATATATATATATATATTGTTGGGGTTTCCTCGGTGAGCAACAGTATACTCAAGGTCACTCACCGTAGCCCTGCGGGTCTTCACTCTATCCTCGCGGCGCCACTGTACACCAGGAGAGTATCCCAGTCAATCCCAACCGGCCTCTGATCGAGAAGGAGTGGGAACACAACTTGTTAACTTAACTGTTGTATGCCCGCCCCAACATAGGGCTCTACTACGAACCACAAGGTCGCCAACTGGTGTTTTCGGTGTCCAGTAACACGGCAGTGGTTTTGTTGAATTTTGGTAACAGTGGCAAGGACACACTCAATAGATCTGATATCAGGCAGGTATTTACTTCTATCACTCTCTGCTTTCAAGTATTACATAGCCACAAGAAATATGGAGGGGATGATATAAACCCCAATGTACTTTGTATTTTACTTAAAACTCATTCAAAGACATCACAAGATTATATCAATAAGCAAACAGCTGTTTCAGGCGGGAGTCGCTCGTTCCCACACATATAATATGAACTCACCAAGCCGGCAACGCTCCCCCTCTCGTCAATGTCAAAATCAGCTGGGCGACTACCCCCCGCGCGAATGTCACTTTATCTGTTTGCTTGTTTTCCTGGCGTCACGCGCTCTGTTTCTTTAAGTTCTCAAAGATCACTAGAAGATTGAACACACAATAATTGCGACAATAGCACGTAAATACTTCGCTACACTGATCTTGGGCTCAATCAAACATTTCTATATTAAATGTGACAATAATTCACCGTCATGGTATTACACACTGCCCTTCATTTAATGATAACGGATGCAAGTATATATCACTGGAGTTCTCAGTAATTCCTTTCGTGGGCGATAACACAATTAATCACTGCACACATGAATGATTATTCAATACACGAGCATAGACATATATATATATATATAAATGGATGAGTCGGACATCAATAATGGTAATAACATAGTTACTGGGCACATAGCCTAACTCCAAACACTGGCATAATTATATATATATTCACTCACTAAATGAACATATTAAAGTCTCATTAAAGACATTATCAACACAGTAAATTCATCAATTACTCCGGGTGCCTGCATACACCAATAATAATCATAAATATCGTGAGTACTCTTTATAGTCCCACTGCACACTTGTGCCTTACTGTGACATAGGTGAGCCTTGCTCACGACATACAAAATACTCAGGCTAAATAATATAGCTGACTAAAGGGGAATTGGGAGGGAAACTAGTATCACCTACTTCCACCTATCCTCCAGTGAGAGTTGAGTTGTAGCTCCTGGTCTTGGCTCCTGCCTCGTGTAGGGAACGCCCCCCCACACACACACTGTCGTGTCCTCCAGGAACTCAATCAACGTCCCGCCGTAAGCGCGTCATCTCTGTGCCTTTTCACTGCAGGTCCGTGCTCCTCCTCGACTTCTTGTAGGGTTGGAGTCGGTCTCCCGGCCGTCGACTTCTCCTCCCAGCTACGGCTGCCTGCCTATGTCTCGGCTGCAGTCGTTCGGATTCCCGAATAGTTTTCTTCTTCCACTGCTTCCCGGTGGCTCGGTTCAGCAACTACGCTGTCACAAACGGGTGAACTACCTCAGACGTCGCATACGTCACTGCACAGACTTCACTTCTTCTTGCACAGTACCTGTCCTGGAGCACTTGTTGCTCAATATCCCGTCGATTCCCTCTCTGGTTCAACACATGAACGAAGGAAGACCTCACAGAGTACTGGCAGACTTCGGGTGACGCGTAAAATCCACGGGAGCGGGAAACAACTGTCAAATTGACAGGATCAATCTTCCCACGTCCAACCACCTTGACGTGTCGTGGCAGACTGATTCCCTCCGGAGGATTGGCCGATCCACTACGTCATCACTGTGGAGCTATCAGCCGTCGCATACGTTGCTGCCTAGACTCCACTCTTGCACAACACCTATTCCTGGAGCACTTGTTGCTCAATATTCTGTCAATTCGTTCTCTGGTCCAATACATGAACGAAGGAAGACCCCACAGGTGATGGCAGACCACGGGTGATGCGTAAGTCCTCCGGAGACGGGGTAAACTGTCCAACTGACAGGACCCTCCAGCGCACGTCCGACCTCCTTGACGTGCTGTCTTAGACTGATGGCGCCAGCGCGGCGCGATGACCTTATGTTGGAAATTTCCAACACCGAATACAACGCTGTTGTATTCTCATTAATTATTACTAACCCTACTGATTATTGTAGTAAGTAAAATTAACACCACGTAGAATTCTCATGTACTAATAATTTCATCTGTGCAGTAGGCTAGAATTCTCACGTCACCCGACGCCAGTATTGCGTCAGATTTCATTACAATAAACACATTATATCCAATGTATCTGAGAATTGAATTCGATTCTCTATAACCAAGGCGTTCTGTGTGATAATTAATTACAGATAAATTGACTTCCAACTAAAAGCCGAATAGAGCGTTAGAGTCATAGCAGTTATCTAGTAATGAAAATTAACGTTACAAGTGAATGCCATGGAGAGACATTAATTCCTCTCCCATATATGTTTACTACCACGAAACTGGCAAATAATAATATTTCCCTCTTCTAAATAATAAACCCGTCCTGTCTCCAACATTTCAAGCACAAATGCGAGAAATACTAATATTCATGACAATAATTTGCGGACCTGTTCGCGTCGTGCTCACGAGGAGACGCCATTATCCAGTCATCAGTGTAAACGTTATCCATCCTCAGATGAAAGTCGCCACTGTGGGGCGTGAACAACCTTGCAGACAATGTCTTCAACCGGTGTCAGCGTAATATAAGGAACCTTTTTAATCTGGTTCTTGATCTTGAACTTCACTGGACCGGCCAGTGAAGCGCGCCATTATCCAGGATAGGTGAAGCCAGAGCCTGGGGCGCGAATTTCGGCAATCTTAAAACTTATACAGTGCCCATATTAGCTAAGTATCTTATCCTTATTTGATGCATCGTGTAAGGTGTAGAATAGTAGCTGGGTGATTGGTCGTGACGACGTATACCAACACCAAACCACAGGTTATTACCCATTATCTCTTATTAATATTAATTTCTTGAACATAGAGATTCAGTAGTTTAATTAGTTGCTACTGTAAATATTTGTTTTGCAGCACGTGAGAAGAATTCTCCCTGCTGCCTTCTCCCATGTTAATCCATCCCACTCGTCATCTAGCCGAGCCCAGGAGATTCGGAGGAAGCATCGTGACTTACACAAGGGAATCGTCATTAAGCTAAGATTCCTTTGTTTTCCATTATTAATTATTTGGAATTATTTACATGCAGAACTCCTTTGGATTAACATGTGTTTATTGTGATTATCATTATTATACTCATAATCTATGTTCCCATTAATGGTAATGACATTGGTTTCTCAATAATTCATAGGATTAGATTATTATATCTTGGATTAGTGAACGAACCACACTAGTTCCAGGACGTATTGAGTTCCAGTAATAACCACCCCAATGTAGGTGTTTGAGGGTTTGATTAATTTAATTATACAGCCCATTAATTATTTCTATGATCATATTCTCTAGTATTTTATCCATAGTTACTGGTTCATCTAGGAATTATCTAATGATCAGAAATTCTCAGTTTCCCTCTTTACTATAAAAGCGGGTGGTCCTTCGTAATTTATTTTACTATATTAATATTTAAATAATTAGATTCAAGCCCCAAATATCCCACATTATCGTTCTTCGAACTAAAGGCTTGTAAAGAGTCAACACTCAGTTCAGATGAAATACCTGAACTACCTCAGGACGAGGAGAATCCTCTAATCAATACTGATCACTACACAGGATCCACAACTGAAGTTCAACCTTCATTTTCTAACCTCTCATCTAATACAGCTTCATGTGATGATTTGTTCACAGAGTCTGATCAAATTTCAGACCACTCTTCTCAATGTTCCCTGGATTCTATAAGTTCAATACATAAGGCTACTGAATTAACTAGCTTACCAGCTAGAATAAATAACCAGAACCCAGAGAAACAAGTGAAGCTGCAGATGAAACATGTGAAGCTGCAATAATCAGTGAATCTGAACCAGAAAATGATAAAGCTAATGCTGCAGCAGCAGTCGAAGGCTCACAACAGCCTTCTAAAGTAAGTGCTAACAATGAGAAGACTATTATAAACCTTGTACACCAATTATTAAATTTATCTTCACCAGAGCAATCAGTTGACTCTTTACAAGCCTTTAGTTTTCAGCTTGAGTCACTGATAAATTCTTTCAGTAAAGAGGTGGATCACCCAACTACTGAGTGGATGACTAAAATTATCATCCAGAGAAAATTGTCTGGTGACACACTTAATAAATTATATGTATACCAGAATGGTAATACCCTGTCAATGCAGGATATATTTACAGGTTTGCGCAATATGAGCAATCATACAGCAGACCAAGCAATTAATGCTAAATCAGAATGCACCAAAACTGTACCTACATCAGTTTCCTTACCTGAAACTCCTAAAGTGACACTGTCACTAGGTAACAAAGGTGCTAATAATCCATGTAACCAAAATCAGTCAAACACTGATTCATCAGTGAGGCCTAAGAGTCCCACAGGTGCTCCTAAGAGACCTAATAGTCCAAAGAGCACTCCTAATAACTCCACAGGTGCTCCTAAGAGACCTAATAGTCCAAAGAGCACTCCCAAGAGCCTGTTAATGGTTCCCCAGAGTACACCAAGTACTCACAAGAGAATAAATAACAAGCAAATGCTAGCAGCAAAACCATCACCACCTGCAAATACTCTTTTACCTAAACCGGTAACCCCTAAACGATCTGTGGGATGGGGAATGTGCTTGTTTTGCAATCAAAAACATTCTCTGTACAAATGTACTAATTATCCTAATAGAGACACAAGAGTCAGACGACTCAAACAGTTACACAAATGTACTAGATGTCTCAAACCACATAATGTTAACAGCTGTGACACCCCACTGAACACCTGCAATAGGTGTAGAAGGGGCAAGCATCATGCTGCACTGTGCAAATTAGTTAAGACAAATTATGTCACTCCTAGAATAGGACGTAGAGAATCTACACCAGTACAGTGCTGCAAGGTGCGAGATGTGTACAGCGTAACTTCAAGAGCATCTCAAGTGGATGCTGCTTTGCCTACTGCCCAACTTCAAGTGAAGAACAGATGAGCCAAGATCACCATACGTGGACTATTTGACCAAGGTTCCCAGAGAACTTTCATTACTCAAAGAGCAGCAGAGGCACTTAATTTACAACCAATAGGACAGGTAAAATTAAACTTGTCAGGGTTCATGATAAATCGAGGAACCCATGAATACTCAGTAGTTCAACCGCTTGTACGACTAGGTAGTCATGCCAAGGCTGTCCAAGCCATTGTTGTAGATCAAATACCTTTAGACTTAAATATTAAGGGTCTGGGGTACACAGCCCACTTCCTGCAGGAACGTGAAATTAATTTGGCTGACAACAAGTTAACGTCTGACCGCCTTAACAATGTAGATGTACTAGTAGGAGCCGACTACTATTACCAGTTCATAACTGGACATGTTAAACGATTGGGAATGAATATGCTCCAATCTGCAGGTGGCTACTTACTTACTGGTAAAGTTCTGAATGTGAACAAGCCTAAACCTGCCAATAATAATAAATTAATCAGCAGTAAATCAATTCTCCAGCAGCAAGCTAAAGGGAGAAACACAGCTGAGTAATAAACTCAGATTGAATGTAGTGCAATTGATACTCGCCGAGATGTTTCATAGCTCTCAGTGAAAACCAATGGTCCGTACTCAAACAAGTACAAGTCACAGCGACCAACCATTGAATTCACTGCAGACCTAGAATTATTCTCGACAAGTAGTAGTTGACCACACTCAGTCTTCCTAGGTAAATTGTAATGTTGGGCTAGAGAATCTAGTACTCCCTAGGTAATTGATAATGTTAGGCTAGAGAATCTAGCACTCAATGCCACTGGCATTTCCTGAATTTAGTAATTCTATGAAGTCATTAAGCAACTTCAGTAATTACAAATTCACTAGGACCACTGGTCCACTATACTTGCGCTTAAAGGTTTGCCAAGAAAACCTTCTTAATACCATGTTTTCTGCACTAAGAGTTAGTGATAAATACTTGCATTAATTTGTTTGAGTTGTTTTTCTTTCGTTTCTGCTTATTTAGTGTAGGAGCGCAGCACGAACAAACTTGCAAACTTACTAATACGTAAGTGAATTTACAGAGAACTAATATGTTTAATGCATTATCGTTAAACATCAGCATTGTTAATTAACATGCTTCATGAGCTTAATATAGCTCACCTTAGAATTAACGTAATAATATGAGTGCTTGTTCCCCATGCGTACGAGCTTAATATTGCTCGCCATGACAATCGAACGCTTTAATGTTCCCCATGCCACGAGCACTGCTCGCCATGATAATTCAATGATGCAAAACTCCACCTCGTTAATTCGAGTTCACTGAACTCACCCTGTTAACACTGTTAACGAGCTCACTGCAGCTCACCCTGTCAACACTGTTGACGAGTTCACTGTAACTCACCCTGTTAGCACTGCTAACGAGCTCACTGTAGCTCACCCTGTCAACACTGTTGACGAGTTCACTGTAACTCACCCTGTTAGCACTGCTAACGAGCTCACTGTAGCTCACCCTGTCAACACTGTTGACGAGTTCACTGTAACTCACCCTGTTAGCACTGCTAACGAGCTCACTGCAGCTCACCCTGTCAACACTGTTGACAAGTTCACTGTAACTCACCCTGTTAGCACTGCTAACGAGCTCAATATAGCTCACCATGTTCACGAGTTCAATATAGCTCGACCTGTTAATGAGCTCAATACTGCTCACGATGTTAATTCGAGTACATTTTTGCTCACAATTAGTTTAGTTCCTTACTTAGGTAGGTTAGAAATTCAAACCATTTATTTAGGTAGGTTTAGGGACTTTAGTTAGTGTCAACTGAGTACTAGCCTAATCTGTACTCACCATTAATTACAGTTGACTATACTTATAGAGACTGATTTAATAAACTCAAATTCATGTAAAGGTGATTTCGTACTAACCAGTTTACAGTGTCAAGCCTATGAGCTGCCATTTAATTAGCTCATAAGTCAGAATGACTAGGCTACTAATCTCACTGTCGACTCAGAATTTTCCTTGATTTTAATGAATAAACTTTTCAGTTCTCTACTTTTCTATTATTTTAGCTAGTTAGCAAATTAGTTGTACCATCAGTCAGAATCACTACTGCACGGCAGTGCACATTAAATTCAATTTCCTCATTTGAATTTGGGGTGATCGTGATGCTGCGTGGTGTTATTGTCTAGTAACCCAATAGTTACAAGTCACAGCGACCCTAGACAGTGACCTTACTGTAGTGTCATAGTTTCCTTGATCTTAAATGACTAATAATACTTTACTGTATAATCATACAATAGTGTTATCAGTTCTTAGGAACTTATTCTGAGTTTACCTACGATTCAGCAGCTACGTAATACACCATTACATGTCATTGCGACCCTAGTTGTTGAGTTTATTGTGAACTTTAGAGTGTTCCTGATTACCGATAACTTAATCATTTAATGTTTCAATATTTAATACATGTTTCCACTAAGGGAAACTACAAGCCTATTATAGTTCTCAACTAGGAGCAATTCCTTAATTATTGTGTAGGCTATAAGTAACATGTTTCATTTGACATGTAAATAACAAGACTCAAGTTTCTTGTAAGTCCTTGATAAATCCGGGACGTTCGTTATGTGTGTACTAACATACTGACATACTAATGTACTAATCTTGATATCGACTTCGGGATAGGTCAGTACTCCACAGTACACTACGACCCTAGAATCCTTCCCCCGGAGTTATGTTGGAAATTTCCAACACCGAATACAACGCTGTTGTATTCTCATTAATTATTACTAACTCTACTGATTATTGTAGTAAGTAAAATTAACACCACGTAGAATTCTCATGTACTAATAATTTCATCTGTGCAGTAGGCTAGAATTCTCACGTCACCCGACGCCAGTATTGCGTCAGATTTCATTACAATAAACACATTATATCCAATGTATCTGAGAATTGAATTCGATTCTCTATAACCAAGGCGTTCTGTGTGATAATTAATTAAAGATAAATTGACTTCCAACTAAAAACCGAATAGAGCGTTAGTCATAGCAGTTATCTAGTAATGAAAATTAACGTCACAAGTGAATGCCATGGAAAGACATTAATTCCTCTCCCATATATGTTTACTACCACGAAACTGGCAAATAATTATATTTCCCTCTTCTAAATAATAAACCCGTCCTGTCTCCAACATTTCAAGCACAAATGCGAGAAATACTAATATTCATGACAATAATTTGTCTAATGAACGTGAGACGCGGCGTGGGGGAGGAGGGCACGCCAGTACACGTGTGCATAAGCTCTCGGGCGGACCTGTTTGCGTCGTGCTCACGAGGAGACGCCATTATCCAGTCATCAGTGTAAACGTTATCCATCCTCAGATGAAAGTCGCCACTGTGAGGCGTGAACAACCTTGCAGACAATATCTTCAACCGGTGTCAGCGTAATATAAGGAACCTTTTTAATCTGGTTCTTGACTACACGTGACCGGCCAGTGAAGCGCGCCATTATCTAGGATAGGTGAAGCCAGAGCCTCGGGCGCGAATTTCGGCAATCTTAAAACTTATACAGTGCCCATATTAGCTAAGTATCTTATCCTTATTTGATGCATCGTGTAAGGTGTAGAATAGTAGCTGGGTGATTGGTCGTGACGACGTATACCAACACCAAACCACAGGTTATTACCCATTATCTCTTATTAATATTAATTTCTTGAACATAGAGATTCAGTAGTTTAATTAGTTGCTACTGTAAATATTTGTTTTGCAGCACGTGAGAAGAATTCTCCCTGCTGCCTTCTCCCATGTTAATCCATCCCACTCGTCATCTAGCCGAGCCCAGGAGATTCGGAGGAAGCATCGTGACTTACACAAGGGAATCGTCATTAAGCTAAGATTCCTTTGTTTTCCATTATTAATTATTTGGAATTATTTACATGCAGAACTCCTTTGGATTAACATGTGTTTATTGTGATTATCATTATTATACTCATAATCTATGTTTCCATTAATGATAATGACATTGGTTTCTCAATAATTCATAGGATTAGATTATTATATCTTGGATTAGTGAACGAACCACACTAGTTCCTGGACGTACTGAGTTCCAGTAATAACCCCCCAATATAGGTGTTTGAGGGTTTGATTCATTTAATTATACAGCCCCTTAATTATTTCTATGATCATATTCTCTAGTATTTTATCCATAGTTACTGGTTCATCTAGGAATTATCTAATGATCAGAAATTCTCAGTTTCCCTCTTTACTATAAAAGCGGGTGGTCCTTCGTAATTTATTTTACTATATTAATATTTAAATAATTAGATTCAAGCCCCAAATGTCCCACACCGGACCCCCCTTCCTTCGTGACGTCATATTCGCCACGGGAGGTTTTCATTGGCTCCCTGTGCCACGTCGCTGTCGGTGACCAATCTGGTGTCACTGACGTCACACAGTTTTGGCGGGAAAACAGAAGAGCCAGCGCCATATTGGCTTCCTAAAGGGCCTAAACCACATGCCAAAATACTCTTCTTTTATGAATTTCTCGGTACTTCGAGAACACTACATTCTCCTACACATATCAACCTGATGCCTGCGACGTAGAGAACGCTCGGATAAAGTGGACATGACTCTTACTGCAGGCGTGGGAGAAATATCAGGGGGGGAACACCGTCACATACCCCTCCCCTTAAAATAAGAGTCATGTCTGGTTAGTGCATACAGGACAGGACATCTGCTACTACGTTGTCTTCCCATCGGATGAGTTTAATTTCCAACCAGTATTCCTGCCGCCAATGCGAAACGCTCCTTACGTATCCGTCGACCGTTCCCACGGCCACTCCTGGTGTCCATTGTTCCTTCAGCATGGACAGAGGACTTTGCACCTCTTGTCCATACACCAGCTGGAAAGGTGAGAAACCTAACGATCCTACCACTGCGTCACGCATGGCAAACAACGCAGGACATACTGCTTCATCCCACTCAGTTCCCTGCTCTGTGCAGAACACTCTCATCAGCATGCCGTCCTGTACGTAACAATGAGTGGCCCTCTCAGGACCAACACGTTCTCCATTGGCCTCATGAATCAACTCGGGGAACTCTATCTGCTGCAACTCTCCAAGACGAGTGCGGTCCACCTCTAGAGAACTGGTGAGGGTCACCTGTAACTCACCATCCGGGCTGCCTTCGCCCTCTACTCGTTCTCCGGGTCCCATGAAGAGGTGATCGATTCCCAGGCTGTCGGACGTCTCCTCGTCAGCATTATCAGATCCACACTCTCCGTGTCTTTCGCACTGCCTCGGCATCACAGCACCAACCGGGAACGCCACCGTGGCGATTCCTTTCTCGTCCCCACAGGCGTTTAACACTCCACCTGTCTCCTCATAGTGCTCTATGCACTCCTCGCCTTTCGCGAGATTCGGGAGGACATATCCTCCACATGTGTCATTTCCCAAGATGACTTGTGCCTCCATCTTGGGCATTGATGCACAGTCCCCCACCACTAGGGTCTGGCAGCCATAATCAGAATTCAGAGTCACCTGGTGTAGGGGCATCCTCACTGGGCCTCCCACAGTGGTCACACTTGCCACCCCCACACTGGTACTCTCTTAACCCTCGGGGAACAGGGTTTCACTCACCAGGGTAAAATCTGCCCCAGTGTCTCTTAATATCTTCACCGGGATGGAGTCTGCGTTCCCCATCCTTACAGTTCCCTCACTCACGAATGGGTGAACTCTTTTCTCCCCACTCAGTACGGGTTCATCCCGCACCCACTCGGCCATCTGGTCCTCGACCCTCACGAAAGCAACGTTCCTCCGCTGCTCAGGGTATCTGCATTCCCGCGCGACGTGTCCGAATATTCCACAGTTGTAGCAGCGGACCCTTCTCCTTCTGTGGATCCTCCTTGCGCCATTCATCGACTCCTCCGTTTCGGCAACAACCCTTGAGCTTGGGACTTCTCTACCGGCTCCACAGCACTCTTTGAACCTCTCCTGTCTCCACTTGAGAGGTGGGACTCAGGAGAACTCGCTCCTGTCCTCCATCCGTCCGTCCTTCTATAACTTCTACCATTTCCGGAGTGTTTGTTCGGTCGGTGCCGTCCCTCTCGGTGTGGTCGCAGAGCTTCTTCCAGCATGTCGGCTCTGTCGGCCGCGGCTCTCAGGTCCTTAATGTCCGCCTCCTTTACTCTAACCCTGATCTCAGGAGAGAGCACGGACATAAACTTCTCCATGACCATAAGCCTCTTGACCTCCTCAGCCGACCTCGCTCCTTTAGACTCCAGCCACTTAAGGAACTTTCTCTCCATGTCCCTCGCCGTCTCCGCATAAGATTTTCCTGGGGAACGGGTACACTCCCTGAATCTCTTCCTGTAACATTCCGGCGTGAGCTTGAAAGAATGGAGCACAGCTCTCTTTACAGCATCGTAGTCGGTGCACTCTCCGAGGTCAAGCATGTTGTAGGCTTCACGAGCTTCACCAGTGAGCCTACTCTGAACCAGCTCCGCCCACTCCGCCCTCGGCCACTTCTTCAAGGTAGCGATCTTCTCGAAGTGGTCGAAGAAACCTTCAGCTTCATTTGGTATAAAGACCGGCAGATCTCGCTCCCTCGCTCGGCGGTCTTCCTGTTGCAGAGGAGCAGGTGCACCTAGTCCTAGTTCAGCTCGCTTCAGCTCCACCTGCTTGTTAGCTTCTATCTCCTGCTGTCTCAGCCTAAATTCTCGCTCGTGCTCCTCTCTCCTCAGCTGTGCTTCTCGCTCTTGTTCTTCCTTGCACAGCTGTGCTTCTCGCTCTTCTTCTTCCCTGCGCAGCTGTGCTTCTCGCTCTTCTTTGCACCGCTGTACCTCTCGCTCTTCTTTGCACTGCTGTGCCTCTCGCTCTTCTTTGCGCTGCTGTGCCTCTGCTTCTCGCTCTTCCCGCTTCAACTGCACTTCCAGCTGCAGCTTCATAATCTCCAGCTTGAGGCTGCGCCTGCTGCCGCTGGATCCCCTGCTGCTTCCACCAATGCTCAGGTGTTCTCCCATACTGGCAGGTGCTTGTGGCCGTTCCTCCCCCAAAGCTTCATCTCGTGCTCTGAGCTGTGCCATGATCTCCAGTCTTCTCTCTCCCACTCTGGAAGATCTCAGCTTTATCCCAAAATGGTCTGCTATTGACTGTAACTGTGCCTTGGTGCACTCCTCCAGCACCTGCTCATCTCTAGTGTCAATGAACTTTGTTACTTTATCATCCTCCATCTTGTGCTATGAGTAATAACCTGTACCTGATACCTAATACCACTGCAAAGTACCACAACTGCAACCTTTATCTTGATCGTAATCCAGGCGAGGTCGCCAATGTCAGGGTTTCCTCGGTGAGCAACAGTATACTCAAGGTCACTCACCGTAGCCCTGCGGGTCTTCACTCTATCCTCGCAGCGCCACTGTACGCCAGGAGAGTATCCCAGTCAATCCCAACCGGCCTCTGATCGAGAAGGAGTGGGAACACAACTTGTTCACTTAACTGTTGTATGCCCGCCCCAACACAGGGCTCTACTACGAACCACAAGGTCGCCAACTGGTGTTTTCGGTGTCCAGTAACACGTCAGTGGTTTTGTTGAATTGTGGTAACAGTGGCAAGGACACACTCAATAGATCTGATAACAGGCAGGTATTTACTTCTATCACTCTCTCTTTTCAGGTATTACATAGCCACAAGAAATATGGAGGGGATGATATAAACACCAATGTACTTTGTATTTTACTTAAAACTCATTCAAAGACATCACAAGATTATATCAATAAGCAAACAGCTGTTTCAGGCGGGAGTCGCTTGTTCCCACACATATAATATGAACTCACCAAGCCGGCAACGCTCCCCCTCTCGTTAATGTCAAAATCAGCTGGGCGACTACCCCCTGCGCAAATGTCACTTTATCTGTTTGCTTGTTTTCCTGGCGTCACGCGCTCTGTTTCTTTAGTTCTCAAAGATCACTAGAAGATTGAACACACAATAATTGCGACAATAGCAGGTAAATACTTCGCTACACTGATCTTGGGCTCAATCAAACATTTCTATATTAAATGTGACAATAATTCACCGTCATGGTATTACACACTGCCCTTCATTTAATGATAACGGATGCAAGTATATATCACTGGAGTTCTCAGTAATTCCTTTCGTGGGCGATAACACAATTAATCACTGCACACATGAATGATTATTCAATTCACGAGCATAGACATATATATATATATAAATGGATGAGTCGGACATCAATAATGGTAATAACATAGTTACTGGGCACATAGCCTAACTCCAAACACTGGCATAATTATATATATATTCTCTCACTAAATGATCGTATTAAAGTCTCATTAAAGACATTATCAACACAGTAATTCATCAATTACTCTGGGTGCCTGCATACACCAATAATAATCATAAATATCGTGAGTACTCTTTATAGCCCCACTGCACACTTGTGCCTTACTGTGACATAGGTGAGCCTTGCTCACGACATACAAAATACTCAGGCTAAATAATATAGCTGACTAAAGGGGAATTGGGAGGGAAACTAGTATCACCTACTTCCACCTATCCTCCGGTGAGAGTTGAGTTGTAGCTCCTGGTCCTGGCTCCTGCCTCGTGTAGGGAACGCCCCGACACACACACACTGTCGTGTCCTCCAGGAACTCAATCAACGTCCCGCCGTAAGCGCGTCGTCTCCGTGCCTTTTCACTGCAGGTCCGTGCTCCTCCTCGACTTCTTGTAAGGTTGGAGTCGGTCTCCCGGCCGTCGACTTCTCCTCCCAGCTACGGCTGCCTGCCTACGTCTCGGCTGCAGTCGTTCGGATTCCCGAATAGTTTTCTTCTTCCACTGCTTCCCGGTGGCTCGGTTCAGCCACTACGCCGTCACAAACGGGTGAACTGCCTCAGACGTCGCATACGCATACTGACAGGACCCCCCAGCGCACGTCCGACCTCCTTGACGTGCTGTCTTAGACTGATGGCGCCAGCGCGGCGCGATGACCGGACCCCCCTTCCTTTGTGACGTCATATTCGCCATGGGAGGTTTTCATTGGCTCCCTGTGCCACATCGCTGTCGGTGACCAATCTGGTGTCACTGACGTCACACAGTTTTGGCGGGAAAACAGAAGAGCCAGCGCCATATTGGCTTCCTAAAGGGCCTAAACCACAGGCCAAAATACTCTTCTTTTATGAATTTCTCGGTACTTCGAGAACACTACATTCTCCTACACATATCAACCTGATGCCTGCGACGTAGAGAACACTCGGGTAAAGTGGACATGACTCTTACTGCAGGCGTGGGAGAAATATCATGGAGGGAACACCGTCACAATATGTATATATATATATATATATATATATATTTATATATATATATATATATATATATATATATATATATATATATATATATATATATATATATATATATATAACTGAAAACTCACACCCCAGAAGTGACTCGAACCCATACTCCCAGGAGCAACGCAACTGGTATGTACAAGACGCCTTAATCCACTTGACCATCCGACCGGACATAATGAGGTGATAGCCAAGGCTATTTGAACCACCCCACCGCCCGCACTCGGATAGTAATCTTGGGCATAGCATTTTACCAAATCACCTCAGTCATTGGGGCACACGTGAGGAACACAAATGCGAACAAGCCTGAATGGTCCCCAGGACAATATGCAACTGAAAACTCACACCCCAGAAGTGACTCGAACCCATACTCCCAGGAGCAACGCAACTGGTATGTACAAGACGCCTTTTTTTTTTTTTGAGATATATACAAGAGTTGTTACATTCTTGTACAGCCACTAGTACGCGTAGCGTTTCGGGCAGGTCCCTGGAATACGATCCTCTGCCGCGAAGAATCGTTTTTTCATCCAAGTACACATTTTACTGTTGCGTTAAACAGAGGCTACAGTTAAGGAATTGCGCCCAGTAAATCCTCCCCGGCCAGGATACGAACCCATGACATAGCGCTCGCGGAACGCCAGGCGAGTGTCTTACCACTACACCACGGAGACTGTAATCCACTTAACCATCACGACCGGACATAATGAGGTGATAGCCGAGGCTATTTGAACCACCCCACCGCCGGCACTCGGATAGTAATCTTGGGCATAGCATTTTACCAAATCACCTCATTCTTTGGGGCACACGTGAGGAACAGAAATGCGAACAAGCCTGAATGGTCCCCAGGACAATATGCAACTGAAAACTCACACCCCAGAAGTGACTCGAACCCATACTCCCAGGAGCAACGCAACTGGTATGTACAAGACGCCTTAATCCACTTGACCATCATGACCATACATAATGAGGTGATAGCCGAGGCTATTTGAACCACCCCACCGCCGGCATTCGGATAGTAATCATGGGCATAGCATTTTACCAAATCACCTCATTCTTTGGGGCACACGTGAGGAACACAAATGCGAACAAGCCTGAATGGTCCCCAGGACAATATGCAACTGAAAACTCACACCCCAGAAGTGACTCGGACCCATACTCCCAGGAGCAACGCAACTGGTATGTAATGGAGCCCTATTGCATAAGCAACAGGGCTCCATTAAGGAACATATAATCTCTTCCCACAACCAAACCATCGCCAGAGAAATCCTAGTAAACAACACAGAAATCATCGATAGATACAGCGATAGCAGGCGGCTTGACGTTTGCGAGGCACTACACATCAAGAAGTCAACACCAGCAATCAACAGCCAATTAATGCACAACTATATTCTACCCACCTCAAGACTCCGCTCCAATATAGAAGCATCAAGAAATATGGACCAATAGGCTTTCTACAAACACTTCTATTCAATACCCATTGTTTCGTGTTCTGTCTTGTGTTGATGAAATTAATACCCTATTAATACCACCTCTTGTTCTGTCTTGTCTTGATGAAATTAATACCCTATTAATGCCACCTCACCCCATCCACCTCACTCAAATGTAGATATAAAATCGGAGATGCGTAAGTTCTATTCAGTTGTGTATTTGTAAACTAAAGTCTTTGAAAATGTAATAAGTTTTACGAAACGCGCTCGTGTCGCGTCAGACTAGAAATAAAAATGAATTTTGGAGAATTGATTTTTGATTTACCTCCAACAGTGAAAAGAAATGTACGAAAGATTGAGAAAATTTGTGTTAGAATTATTAATCTTACTTTTTCGGTCATATTTAAAAATATATATATATATATATATATATATATATATATATATATATATATATATATATATATATATATATATATATATATATATATATAT
This sequence comes from Procambarus clarkii, assembly GCF_040958095.1. Taxonomy (NCBI): domain Eukaryota; kingdom Metazoa; phylum Arthropoda; class Malacostraca; order Decapoda; family Cambaridae; genus Procambarus; species Procambarus clarkii. Next base: position 3,790,675 of record NW_027189137.1, on the reverse strand, counting down.
ATATATTTTTAAATATGACCGAAAAAGTAAGATTAATAATTCTAACACGAATTTTCTCAATCTTTCGTACATTTCAACACTTTACCGTCACAATATATATATATATATATATATATATATATATATATATATATATATATATATATATATATATATATATATATATATATATATATATATATATATATATATATATATATATATATATATTGTGACGGTAAAGTGTTGGAGTGTTGATGTTCGGCAGTCCTCCAATGGCAGGTGGTAATGCCTTGTCTATTACAGAAAAAAAAGAGACTGCTTGCCTGTTTGTCTGTGGTAAGGTACTGGGAAGACACACAAAACTTTTAATTAAATTAAATGAATTTAATGAAATTTTAATTACTTTAGAAAACAAGATATGAACAAAGACAATCCCTTGGCTTATGTAAAATTTAAAACAAGTCAACAAACAAAACAACATGAATAATTAATGAATGTGAAATTTTACTCTAAAACAAAATGAAGTGCAAGAAAATAATAATATTAATCAGGTGCTGAGAATACTGGCTAAAGCTGCCACCTCCCATAGTACACGACAGCCAGGGCTTAGTCTACCAGAGAGAGATGTCAACTTCTAAGAGCACAGAGATATTCTGAGGAATACGGCGTGACCTGGCCCAGACGCCGACTCAGGTAGGCGGGCGTGAGTGCAGGTGCAGGTGCGGTCGGCGACACACCAGCCGATCAGGAGCTGGCAAGCAGAGAATGGGTAGTTTGCTTGTTGACTGCGGGCGGAGCCGGCGTGTCAGGTGGTGCAAGGTACGCTTTGCTTCCTGGGCAAAACGTTTGGCGATACTGGTGGACGTATCTTCAATATAGTATCTTGTACTTGTAAAATGATGTGAATGATATAGGGAAGAGCAGGCTCAATCTCTCTTGAAAGAGATTATTGTCACAACTCTCCCCCGAAGCCTGCGGTTCCGGAAGAAGTTACTTCTTCATTTGGTAGAGTGATAGGTGGAGTGAGTGAGTGAGTTGCCTCTACTTCATAGACTCTGGAGAGGGCGTCGGCTATGATGTTGTCAGACCCCTTGATGTAGAGATCTCCAGGTTGAATTTCTGCAGTTATCAAGCCCATCGTAGAAGACGTTGAGTGTGGAATTGGGCTTGCTGCAGGAAGTGTAGGGTGTTGTGGTCCGTGTTGATGGTGGTAGACCGAGCACTTTTCAGGTATTGTTTGAAGTGCTGCAAGTTCAGGACGATGAGTAGCTCCCTGTCGATTGTTCTGTAGTTCCTTGTAGCTGTGGTCGCTAACAGGTATATTCTCCTCGCCTCGTTGCTGTATTAGGTCACCCCCGATGCCGGTACCACTGGCGTCGACATGAAGGATGAAAGGCTTGGTGATATCTGACGAGGTGAGAATAGGATTAGAATATGGCAAAGGAGCACTATTATGGTCCTGAAAATGTTATGAAGATCAGTTAGGATTTCCGAATTGGAAAGCGCTGACTCAGTGTCAGTGCTTTCGGGAGGAGAAGCAAGGAAGGTCTCACTGTGGATGTATGGACTTTTAAAGGAAGAATATGTTATCAATACAGTGGGAGGAGTACCGTTATATAGCTTCAGAAGGTTGACGTGGCACAACTGGGTCTTCCGCCGCCTATCTGGAGTTTCTAGAACGTAGTTGTGGTTGTTTCTGCACTCCTTGATGCGGTAGGGTCCTGAAAACCTGTTTTGCAAAGGAGAACCTGGGATAGGGAAATAGGCCAGCACGAAGTCTCCCGGTTTAAATTTCCTTACTTTGCTGTTCTGGTCGTAATGAGTCTTCATCCTCTCCTGTGCTTTCAATAGATTATCCTTAGCAAAGTTATGCACCCTCTCTAGAATGTGTTGTAGGTTTTGGAGAAACTGGGGCACATTCTGATGCTCACTGAAGGTGGCATCACGTAGAGAGTCTTTAAAAGCTTTGAGAGGAGTACGGCACTTACGTCCGTAGAGCATCTCATAAGGAGATACTCCTAGAGACTCATTGGGAAGACTTCTAAATATACACATGATTAAATCTATTTGCTTATCCCAATCCTTAGAGGTTTCATTGCAAAACTTCTTCAGGAGTGCTTTAATAGTCTGATGACTACGCTCAAGAGATACCCTGTGAAGCAGGATGATAGGGGCTGGACAATACCTGTGTGATGTTGAACTCTTCCAGTGTCCTCTTGAAGAGATCACTGGTGAAGTTGGTGCCACAGTCGCTCTGAACCTCCCTTGGAAATCCATACTGGGTGAAGATCTTCAATAAGTGTTTCACCACCGTAGCAGTCGTAATGTTCTTTACTGGAACTGCTATGGGGAATCTGGTGGTAGGACACAGGATGGTTAGTATATAGGCGTTACCAGAACTGGTCCGAGGTAAAGGACCAACACAGTCTATAATAAGTCTGTGGAAAGGTTCCGCAGGCACCTGGATGGGTGTCAGTGGTGCTCTGGGAATAGAGATGTTCGGTTTACCTGCCATCTGACATGTATGACACTGTTTGACGTACTGTTTGACGCTATTTACCATACCTGGCCAGTAGTAGTCTTGGCGGATTCCGTGGTAGGTTTTGTTAAAACCATAGTGAGACAGAGCTCCGTGGGCCAGGTGTAGAATATCGGGCCGTATGCTGGTGGGAATCACTAGTTGTTCGACATTGGCCCAATCGTCATCCTCCTTCAGCTTGCTGGGTCTGTATCTGCGGTAGAGCAACTCATTCTCTAGGAAGAACCCAGGGATACTGTCAGGTTGAGTCTCAGCCTGGAAGAATAATGGTGTCAAGGTAAGATCTTCCCTCTGTAACTTGCGGAACTCCAACGTGGTCAGATTCGGGGGTAGTTTCTGAAGGTCTTGAGGGACAGCGGTAGCAGTAGAGTCAGCTGGCTGTGGTCGTGCAGCTTGTGCACGGGTGGTCACTAAAACCGGAGGAGAAACTTCATCACTCTCTTGAACCTTTGCTGGAACATACTCAAAGATGGGATTATCTATTACAGAGGTACACACCTGGGGTTTGTCCATGACGATCAGGTTGGTCGGTTGCAGGTCTTCTGCCAAGTCGTTGCCCAGGAGAAGTTGCACTCCAGGCATGGGAAAAGGCTTTTCCCTGATGGCGACTTGGACTTCACCGGTCACGAAGGGACAATTCAGGTGGACTCTGGCGAGTGGATAAGGAGTGGTAGCAGTGAGGTCAGTGATGAAGACAGTTTCCCCGGTGTAGGCGATATTGGGCACAGCTGATTTCAAAAGGATTGATTGAAGAGCCGCTGTGTACCTCAAGATCTTCAGTTTGAAACGTCCCTCCGGATCTGAACCTTTGGTTGAGACAGTTCCAGGATACAGGTGTTTACTGAAGAGAGAAAGATCATTAACATGAACACCAACATTCATCACAGGCTTACCGGACTTAGGAGGAGTCTGTTTGGGTTTAGTGGATTCAGTATTACCTTTGTATTGAGACTTACCACATTTATCTATGGTTATCTTGATGGTTATCTTCATTAGATTTCGGGGCTTTTTAGTGTCCCCGCGGCCCGGTCCTCGACCAGGCCTCCACCCCCAGAAAGCAGCCCGTGACAGCTGACTAACACCCAGGTACCTATTTTACTGCTAGGTAACAGGGGCATAGGGTGAAAGAAACTCTGCCCAATGTTTCTCGCTGGCGCCTGGGATTGAACCCAGGACCACAGGATCACAAGTCCAGCGTGCTATCCGCTCGGCCGACCGGCTCCCTTTTAGACTCTTCACAACTCTAAGACTAAGTTGTGAATCAGTTTTGCTACTCTAATTGAAATAATACTATTATAATAATACTATAATAATATGGTATGTCCATAGAGTCTACAATACTTACAGTACAATTGCGAGCCAGCTTGATCGGTACTCACTTTCTCGTAACTGTACCAAGAATTCTTACTGGAAGGTGGTTCTGGTGTCAGCCGGTGGATGAGGCTGTAAGTGTCAGCCGACTTAGCACACTTTAGGTAGTCGGTCTCTTCTTTATCTGCTAAATATATACGGACAGGAGGCGGCACACGCCTCAAGAATTCTTCAACTAGCATGAGGTTGACGAGTTCTGCAAAGGTAGAGACATGTGCTGCTTCCAGCCATTTCATAAAATATCTCCTTTTGGTATTAGCAAATTCTAGAAAGGTAGTGGTACTTGCCTTTAGGTGGTCACGGAATTTTCTTCGGTAGCTTTCGGTGGAGAGAAGGTAGGCGTCCAACACTGCTTGTTTCAGAGTCTGGTAGTCATTCTCAGACGCCAAAGTACTGAGTGTAACTGCAGCTCTACCTGTGAGATGTACTCTGAGAAGGGTAGCCCATTGGTCGGCAGGCCAACTAAGTTGATTAGCAAGGGTCTCAAAGGTGGTGAAAAATACGTCGACTTGTCTCTACGAATGGTGGCATTAACTTACTTGCATGTGAGATATTGAAACTTACTGGAAGACTGGCGGCAGCTTGCTGGCGTTGAGCGAGGTGTGTAGTTTCCAACGCGAATTCTTGTTGACGACATTCCATAGCCAGAGCTGCTTGTTGTTTGTCATGCTCGCGTTGCATCTCCAGGTGACGTTTTTTGGCTTCAAGCTGTACTCGCTCGCGCTCATGGAGTATTGCAGTTTCACGTTCCTTGAGGGCGATTTCACGTTCCTTTATTTGAAGGGCTTCTTTTTGTTGTTCTCTCTCGATATTGGCAAGCTCTAGTTTGAGTTTCAGAGTTGCCAAATCAGGTTTACCTGCAATAGAGTAAGTTTCGTGAGTTTCAGAGTCTATCTTACCTTCCTCTAAGAGATGATCCAGTAACAGGTTATGCAGTTCATTTTTGCTGGCTCCATGGGGAACATCTAGTTGATACTCATGTGCAAGAGTTTGTAATTCAGTCCTCTTGGCACGACTTAAGTTCCCTATTTCACTTGCTGGATCTGCACGGAAAGCTTGGAGACGAAACATGATGAAATTAGCAAATAAATGTACAACGAATATACTGTTGTGATATGGTGAATGTCAGAAACAGGACAACGTGGCAACTGGTACCTATCCTGTGGAATCGTTTACAATTAATGTTAATTTCAAGATGGTAAATGATTATTAAATCAAGATCGCAGGAAATCTTGTACCCGGTACTCAATGTAAGAGGATAAGGGCAAGAAAATCCTACTAAGTAAGCGAAACTGAGTTTCTAAAACAAATGAAACAGTTAATTGCCTCAAAAGTGAATTAGGTAGTCCAAGAATGTAGGCATACCTTGCCGAGTCTCTATAGGACATAAGCAAGTTTTTCCCGCCTAAATGATATATGATACTTACAGAATTACCGAACTTTTGTGCTCTGAAAAAAGAAAGCTAATTCCCTACCTAGGTAAATATCATCATCTCTGACCGACGTGTAGGGGTGCGAGGTGTCAACTGGTGACGAGAACTGCTGCTGAGGTCCCAATTCAGCAACTAAAGTTCGTGCTAGAGGAACTATGGCTCTCTTTATCCTCCTACCGTCGGATTGCAGAAGATTAGGTGCTCATGACCCGGTGACAGACCACAGTACCAGGGTATCAATATGATGATCTGCCAAAAATATGAGAAATATCGTAGGGACAAAAGATGGTAAACACGAGTAATAACACGGAGGGAGAGATGACCAATTAAGAGAATGACTGAGGCCTACAGTCACCACGTAATCCAAAGTTGTCTCACCTTCACCATATGCTACTCTCGGAATGCACAATACACACAGCACCATATGAAAATAAAATTGAATATTGAAAATAGTGAAAAGCTACTTTACCAAAGCCAAGTACGCTTACCACAAATTTACGGTCTGGTACTAGAACCTGAGTGAAGCATCCCGGACAGGCTCCCATGAAATGTGACGGTAAAGTGTTGGAGTGTTGATGTTCGGCAGTCCTCCAATGACAGGTGGCAATGCCTTGTCACATTTACAGAAAAAAAAGAGACTGCTTGCCTGTTTGTCTGTGGTAAGGTACTAGGAAGACACACAAAACACAAAATATAAACAATGAAACTTTAATTACTTTAGAAAACAAGATATGAACAAAGACAATCCCTTGGCTTATGTAAAATTCAAAACAAGTCAACAAACAAAACAACATGAATAATTAACGAATGTGAAATTTTACTCTAAAACAAAATGAAGTGCAAGACAATAATAATATTAATCAGGTGCTGAGAATACTGGCTAAAGCTGCCACCTCCCATAGTACACGACAGCCAGGGCTTAGTCTACCAGAGAGAGATGTCAACTTTTAAGAGCACAGAGATATTCTGAGGAATTCGGCGTGAGCTGGCCCAGACGTCGACTCAGGTAGGGGGGCGTGAGTGCAGGTGCAGGTGCGGTCGGCGACACACCAGCTAATCAGGAGCAGGCAGGCGAAGAATGGGTAGTTTGCTCGTTGACGGCGGGCGGAGCCGGCGTGTCGGGTGGTGCAAGGTACGCTTTGCTTCCTGGGCAAAACGTTTGGCGATACTGGTGGACGTATCTTCAATATAGTATCTTGTACTTGTAAAATGACGTGAATGATATAGGGAAGAGCAGGCTCAATCTCTCTTGAAAGAGATTATTGTCACAATATATATATATATATATATATATATATATATATATATATATATATATATATATATATATATATATATCTATATATATATATATATATATATATATATATATATATATACATATATACATATATATATAGGTTTTTTAGTTTGTGAGGGTACCACCTCTGGTGCCAATGTGGGGAACCATAGCCTCGGAGAAGAAAATAAAAAGTATTCAGAGGAGACCTTGTGGTTTCTCACTGAACACCAATATTATCTTCTCCTTCCACCCCCATTCTTTTGCATGTACACATATATATTTACTTTATTTGAACTTTGTTACAAAAAAGGAGTTACATATGGGTTACAAAGATGGTTATCATAGGTTGTCGAGTTCCTCCAGCTCCTCAGATAGCGGGCCAGGAACCCTGGATGCAGTGCGCATTTCCCCTCTGTATCGCCACACTGAGGCGCTGGAAAAGAAAGCTTGCAGCTCTTGGGTCCCTTGTCGTTTCAATGAGCCTAGAACCCAGTTCCTCCAAAAAAAATAAAAATATATATATATATGTCGTACCTAGTAGCCAGAATGCACTTCTCGGCCTACTATGCAAGGCCCGATTTGCCTAATGAGCCAAGTTTTCTCAAGTTTGAGATATCCCAAGTTTGGGATATCTCTTCCCATAACCAAACCATCGCCAGAGAAATCCTAGTAAACAACACAGAAATCATCGATAGATACAGCGATAGCAGGCGGCTTGACGTTTGCGAGGCACTACACATCAAGAAGTCAACACCAGCAATCAACAGCCAATTATTGCACAACTATATTCTACCCACCTCAAGACTCCGCTCCAATATAGAAGCATCAAGAAATATGGACCAATAGGCTTTCTACAAACACTTCTATTCAATACCCATTGTTTCTGTTCTGTCTTGTGTTGATACTTTTAATACCCTATTAATATCCCCTCTTGTTCTGTCTTGTGTTAATGCCACATCACCCCTCCCACCTCACTCAAATGTAGATATAAAATCAGAGATACGTAAGTTCTAATCAGTTGTGTATTTGTGAAGTCTTTGAAAATGTAATAAGTTTTACGAAACGCACCCGTGTCGCGTCAGACTAAAAATAAAAATGAATTTTGGAGAAGTGATTTTTGATTTACCTCCAACAGTGAAGCGTAATGTACGAAAGATTGAGAAAATTCGTGTTAGAATTATTAATCTTACTTTTTCGGTCATATTTAATAATATATGTCTACAGGAAAGACTGCTACCAAAATATACTAATATATATATATATATATATATATATATATATATATATATATATATATATATATATATATATATATATATATATATATATATATATATATATATATATATATATATATATAAATCTGCGGTTGGTAATGCTGCACAAGATCTTATGGAACTCACAAGGTTCGTCAATATGTGCCTGGCTGGTGATATACCTGAGGTCTCCAGGCCTCTCTTTTTTGTTGTCTCCCTCTGTGCTCTCAAAAAGAAGCACGAAGGAATCAGGCCAATCGCTGTTGGCAACACTCTCCGACGCCTGATTGCCAAGGCTGGTACGAGGGTAGTCAGCCAGAAAGCGGCTGAATTGCTGAAACCAATCCAGCTAGGATTTGGAATCCCCCAAGGCTGTGAAGCGGCTGCCCATGCAGCACGAGCATACATCACCAACATTTCTGATGAAAAGGCCCAGCTCAAACTGGACTTTAAGAATGCCTTCAACATGGTAAGAAGAGATGCAGTATTATGTGCTGTGCATCGCCATTTCCGGCCCCTCTACCCGTTCATACTATCGTGCTACAGTGGTGAGTCAAAATTGCTCTTTGGTGAACATGAAATCAGATCATGTGAAGGTGTTCAGCAAGGTGATCCTCTTGCTCCCCTTCTTTTCTGCTTAGTCTTAAAAGAAATCACCGAAAGCTTGTCCAGCGAGTTCAACATCTGGTGTTTGGATGATGGCACTATAGCTGGTGCCATAGACCACCTCTTGTCAGATATCAGGAAAATAAGGGAGCAAGAAGTAAGCCTGGGTTTCGTCATGAACCCTTCCAAGTGTGAAGTAGTCTCCTCCAACCCAGACATCGTAGTTAGAATAAGGTCTGCCTTGCCTGGAGCCCATGTCATTAGGGCTGAGAACAGCACCCTCCTAGGAGCCCCCCTCGGGTCTAACGCCATTGAGGAGATCCTCGACAAGAAAATCGCAGACCTTAGGAGGATGGAAGACAGAATAGGTGACATCGATGCCCACGATGCTTTTTATCTCCTCACCAAATGCCTATCCCTTCCGAGGCTAACCTACTTTCTGAGGTTAAAGGCTAAATTACCACTTGGCACCAGTACCTGAGTGAAGCTCCTAGGACAGGCCCCCATATAATATGTGACGGTAACGCGTTGGTGTTCGGCTGTTGAAAGCTAGGGGTATGGCCTCGTCACATAGTATAAAAAAAAAATTAGAAAATCTGGAACTTCGTCTGTGGTAAGGTAAGGAGAAGACACACAAAACACAAGTAAATTTTAACAATGAAATTTTAATTACGGTAAATAAATCAAAACATGAATAAAATGGACAAACAAATTCGTATAATAAAATCAATCAAAATAATAAGAATAATTAAATGACACAATGAAAAGTTACGTTAAGACAAGTGAGCAAAATAACAAGAAGTGCAATATACAAGTAAATGAGAGGTGCGGGAATATCGGCTTTAAGCTATCACCTCTCTTAGTACACGTACGCCAAAGCTTACGTCTAGCAGGGAGAAGTGTTAACTGTGTGAAAGCACTGAATATTCTGAGGACTGAGGTCATGGCGGCCCCAGACATCAAGTAGTATGGTGGGCGAGTGCAGTTGCAGCCAGACCGGCGACCAATCAGCGAGGAGCCGGCAGCAAGACGTGTAGTTTGGCGGTTTGAGTCTGAGCAGGTGTCCCTGGCTGCATACGTTTTGCTCTCTGGCAAACCTTGCTGGTGTTGTTGTCGTTGTTGGACATTTCTTCCATAGTAGTTTTATATAGATGTAACGACGTACTTGTGGAGGGAAGAGCAGGCTCAATCTCTTGAAGGAGATTATTGTCACAACTCTCCCCCGAAGCCTGCGGTTCTGGAAGAAGTACGTCGTTATGTGGTGGAGTAATGGATGGAGTCGCTTCTACTTCATAAACTCTGGAGAGGGCATCGGCTATGGTCTTGTCAGAACCCTTGATATAGCGGATCTCCAGGTTGAAATCTTGTAAATACAGAGCCCATCGTAGAAGACGCTGGTTGGTGAATTGGGCTTGATGTAGGAAGCGGAGAGGGTTGTGGTCTGAGAAGATGGTGGTAGACCTGGCGCCTTGTAGGTACGGAGCGAAGTGTTGGAGGTTCAGGACGATGGATAGTAGCTCCTTGCCAATTGTTCCGTAGTTCCTTGTAGCAGTAGTCGCTGACAGGTGTATTCTCCTCGCCTCGTTGCTGCATCACGATACCACCAATGTCGGTACCACTGGCGTCGACATGGAGGATGAAGGGCTTATCTGACGAGGTGAGAGTGGAATTAGAATATGGCAAAGGAGCACGATTATTATCCTGAAAGTATTTGGGAAGATCATTAAGGATTTCGGAATTAGAAAGCGCTGACTCCTTGTCAGTGCTTTCGGGAGGAGAAGCTGGGAAGGTCTCACTGTGGATGTAGGGTTCTGTGAAGGTGGAATAGTTAATTAGGACAGTGGGAGGAGTACCAATATATTGCTTCAGGAGGTTGACGTGGCACAGCTGGGTCTTCCGCCGCCTATCTGGAGTCTCTATTACGTAGTTGTTGTTATTCCTGCACTCTTTGACGCGGTAGGGTCCTGAAAATCTGTTTTGTAAAGGTGAACCTGGGATAGGGAAGTATGCAAGGACGAAGTCTCCCGGCTTGAATTTTCTTACTTTGCTGGTCTGGTCGTAATGAGTCTTCATTCTCTCCTGGGCTTTCAATAGATTATCATGGGCAAAACGGTGGACTCTCTCTAGAATGTGTTGAAGGTTTTGAAGAAACTGGGGCACATTCTGATGCTCACTGAAGGTGGCATCTCGGAGAGAGTCTTTGAAAGCCTTAAGGGGAGTACGGCACTTACGGCCGTAGAGCATCTCATAAGGAGATACTCCTAGGGACTCATTGGGGAGACTTCTGAAAATACACATTATAAGGTCAATCTGCTTATCCCAATCCTTAGAGGTTTCACTACAAAACTTTTTCAAGAGTGCTTTGATAGTCTGATGACTACGTTCAAGAGAACCCTGTGAAGCAGGATGATAGGGGCTGGACAATACCTGTTTGATGTTGAACTCCTCCAGTGTCCTTTTGAAGAGATCACTGGTGAAGTTGGTACCACAGTCGCTCTGAATCTCCCTGGGAAATCCGTATTGAGTGAAGATCTTCAATAGATGTTTTATAACCGTAGCAGCCGTGATGTTCTTCACTGGAACTGCTATGGGAAATCTGGTGGTAGGACACAGGATGGTTAGGATGTAGGCGTTACCCGAACTGGTCCGAGGTAAAGGACCAACACAGTCTATTATGAGTCTGTGGAAAGGTTCCGCAGGCACCTGTATGGGAATCAGTGGCGCTCTGGGAATAGAGATGTTCGGTTTGCCTGCCATCTGACATGTATGACACTGTTTTACGTACTGTTTGACGTTATTTACCATACCTGGCCAGTAGTAGTCTTGACGAATTCCATGGTAAGTCTTGTTGAAGCCGTAGTGGGAGAGTGCTCCGTGGGCCAGGTGTAGAATAGTGGGCCGCAGGCTGGTAGGAATCACAAGTTGGTCGATGTTGGCCCAATCGTCCTCCTCCTTCAGTTTACTGGGTCTATATCTGCGGTAGAGCAAGTCGTTCTCTAGGAAGAACCCAGGAATACTGTCGGGTTGAGTCTCAGCCTGGAAAAACAATGGTGTTAAAGTAAGATCTTCCCTCTGCAACTTACGGAACTCCAACTTGGTCAGATACGGGGGTAGTTTCTGAGGGTCTTGAGGGACAGCGGTAGCAGTAGAGTCAGCTGGCTGTGGACGTGCGGCTTGTGCACGGGTGGTCACGAGAACCGGAGGAGAAACTTCATCACTCTCTTGAACCTCTGCTGGAACATACGCTAGAATAGGGTTACTTGGCACAGAGTTACACACCTGGGGTTTGTCCATGACGATTAGGTTGGTCGGTTGCAGGTCTTCTGCCAAGTCGTTGCCTAGGAGAAGTTGCACTCCAGGCATGGGAAAAGGCTTTTCCCTGACGGCGACTTGGACTTCTCCGTTCACGTAGGGACAATCCAGGTGGACTCTGGCGAGAGGGTATGGAGTGGTAGCAGTGAGGTCAGTGATGAAGACAGTTTCTCCGGTGTAGACGATGTTGGGCACAGCCGACTTCAAGATGATCGATTGAAGAGCCGCTGTGTCCCTCAAGATCTTCAATTTGAAACGTCCCTCCGGATTTGAACCGTTGGCAGAGACAGTTCCAGTATACAGGTGGTTACTGAAAAGAGAAAGATCATTAACATTAACACCAACATTCATCACAGGCTTACCGGACTTAGGAGGAGTTGGTTTGGGTTTTTGTTGTTCAGTGGTTCCCTTGTATTGAGACTTACCACACTTGTCTATGGTATGTCCATAGAGTCTACAATACTTGCAGTACAGTTGCGAACCAGCTTGATCGGGGCTCACTTTCTCGTAACTGTACCACGACTTCTTACTGGAGGATGGTTCGGGTGTCAGCCGGTGGATGAGGCTGTAAGTGTCAGCCGACTTAGCACACTTCAGGTAGTCGGTTTCTTCTTTATCTGCTAAGTAGAGGCGGACAGGAGGCGGCACACGTCTCAAGAATTCTTCAACAAGCATCAGGTTGACGAGTTCTGTAAAAGTAGAGACATGTGCTGCTTCCAGCCATTTCATGAAATACCTCCGTTTCGTGTTAGCAAACTCGAGGAAGGTAGTGGTACTTGCCTTCAGGTGGTCACGGAATTTCCTTCTATAACTTTCAGTAGAGAGTAGGTAGGCGTCCAACACTGCTTGTTTCAGAGTCGGGTAGTCATTCTCAGACGCCAGAGTACTGAGTGTGACTGCAGCTCTACCTGTAAGATGGACTCTGAGAAGTGTGGCCCATTGGTCGACAGGCCAACTGAGTTGATTAGCAAGGGTTTCAAAGGTGGTAAAGAACACATCAACTTCTGCTTCTACAAAGGATGGCATTAACTTACTTGCATGTGATATATTAAAACTGACGGGAAGATTGGCAGTAGCTTGTTGGCGTTGAGTGAAGTGTGAAGTTTCGAAGGCGATTTCTCGTTGACTACACTCTAGAGCCAGAGTCGCTTGTTGCTTGTCATGTTCGCGTTGCATCTCCAACTCGCGTTGTTTGGTTTCAAGCTGTACGCGTTCCCGCTCCTGGAGTGTTTCAAGCTGTACTCGTTCACGTTCACGGAGTAATGCGACCTCACGTTCGTGTTCTTCTCTCCTCAAGGCAGCTTCGCGTTCTCTGAGGGTGATTTCTTGTTCGTGTTCTTCCCTTCGTATGGCAGCAGCTCGTTCTTGTTGTTCACGTTCAATCTTGGCCAGCTCTAGTTTGAGTTTCATCGTTGCCAAGTCAGTTTTATCTGCAATATAGTAAGTTTCATGAGTTTCAGAGTCTATCTTACCTTGCTCTAAATAGTAATCCAGCAACAGGTTGTGTAGGTCATTTTTGTTGGTTTGGTAGGGAACTTCTAGTTGATACTCATGTGCAAGAGTTTGTAATTCAGTCCTCTTGGCACGACTTAAAGTCCCTATTTCACCTGCTGGATTTGCACGGAAAGCTTGGAGACGAAACATGGTGAAATTAGCAAATAAAGGTACACGAATATTCAATAGTGAATGTCAGAAACAGGACAACGTGGCAACTGGTACCTATCCTGTGGGATCTTTAACAATTAAAGTTAAGTAAAAGATGTTAAATGATTAAATTAAATCAAGGGCGCAGGAAATCTTGTACCCGGTACTCATGTAAGAGGATAAGGGCAAGAAAATCCTACTAACAAATGAAACAGAGTTTCGAAAACAAATGAAACAGTAAATTGCCTCAAAAGTAAAATTGGTAGTCCAAGGATGTAGGCATACCTTGCCAAGTCTCTATAGGACATAAAGCAAGTTTTTCCTACTGAATTTAATATGATACTTACAGAATTAGCGAACTTTTGTGCTCTGAAAAAGTAAGCTAATTCCCTACCGTTGTATGTATCATCATCTCTGACTGACGTGTAGGGGTGCGAGGTGTCAACTGGTGACGAGAACTGCTGCTGAGGTCCCAATTCAGCAACTACAGTTCGAGCTAGAGGAACTATGGCCCTCTTTGTCCTCCTACAGTCAGATTGCAGAAGATTGGGTACTCTTGACCCGGGGCAGACCACAGTACCAGGGTACCAATATGATGATCTGTCAAAAATGAGAAATATCCAAGGGACAAAGATGGTAAACACGAGTAATAACACGGAGGGAGAGATGACCAATTAAGAGTATGACTGAGGCCTACAGTCACCACGTAATCCAAAGTTGTCTCACCTTCACCATATGTTACTCTCGTAATGCACAATACACCGCACCATATAAAAAATGAAATTGAATATGAAAATAGTAAAAGCTACGTTAACAAAGTTAAATACGCTTACCATAAATTACCACTTGGCACCAGTACCTGAGTGAAGCTCCTAGGACAGGCCCCCATATAATATGTGACGGTAACGCGTTGGTGTTCAGCTGTTCAAAGCTAGGGGTATGGCCTCGTCACATAGTATAAAAAAAAAATAGAAAATCTGGAACTTCGTCTGTGGTAAGGTAAGGAGAAGACACACAAAACACAAGTAAATTTTAACAATGAAATTTTAATTACGGTAAATAAATCAAAACATGAATAAAATGGACAAACAAATTCGTATAATAAAATCAATCAAAATAATATGAATAATTAAATGGCACAATGAAAAGTTACGTTAAGACAAGTGAGCAAAATAACAAGAAGTGCAATATACAAGTAAATGAGAGGTGCGGGAATATCGGCTTTAAGCTATCACCTCTCTTAGTACACGTACGCCAAAGCTTACGTCTAGCAGGGAGAAGTGTTAACTGTGTGAAAGCACTGAATATTCTGAGGACTGAGGTCGTGGCGGCCCCAGACATCAAGTAGTATGGTGGGCGAGTGCAGTTGCAGCCAGACCGGCAACCAATCAGCGAGGAGCCGGCAGCAAGATGGGTAGTTTGGCGGTTTGAGTGTGAGCAGGTGTCCCTGGCTGCATACGTTTTGCTCTCTGGCAAACCTTGCTGGTGTTGTTGTCGTTGTTGGACATTTCTTCCATAGTAGTTTTATATAGATGTAACGACGTACTTGTGGAGGGAAAAGCAGGCTCAATCTCTTGAAGGAGATTATTGTCACAATATATATATATATATGACAATGTCAGACCACGGAGGAAAAATGAAACAGGAAATTTCCTTAAGTACTTTCGTATATTAAATACATCTTCAGAAGGTGATATATATATATATATACCTTCAGAAAGTATATATATATATATATATACACATATATATATATATATATATATATATATATATATATATATATATATATATATATAATATATATATATATATATATATATATATATATATATATATATATATATATATGTCGTACCTAGTAGCCAGAACGCACTTCTCAGCCTACTATGCAAGGCCCGATTTGCCTAATAAGCCAAGTTTTCCTGAATATATATATTTTCTCTAATTTTTTTCTTATGAAATGATAAAGCTACCCATTTCATTATGTATGAGGTCAATTTTTTTTTATTGGAGTTAAAATTAACGTAGATATATGACCGAACCTAACCAACCCTACCTAACCTAACCTAACCTATCTTCATAGGTTAGGTTAGGTTAGGTAGCCGAAAACGTTAGGTTAGGTTAGGTTAGGTAGGTTAGGTAGTCGAAAAACAATTAATTCAGGAAAACTTGGCTTATTAGGCAAATCGGGCCTTGCATAGTAGGCTGAGAAGTGCGTTCTGGCTACTAGGTACGACATATATATATATATATATATATATATATATATGTCGTACCTCGTAGCCAGAACGCACTTCTCAGCCTACTATGCAAGGCCCGATTTGCCTAATAAGCCAAGTTTTCATGAATTAATTGTTTTTCGACTACCTAACCTACCTAACCTAACCTAACCTAACTTTTTCGGCTACCTAACCTAACCTAACCTATAAAGGTAGGTTAGGTAGGGTTGGTTAGGTTTGGTCATATATCTACATTAATTTTAACTCCAATAAAAAAAAATTGACCTCATACATAATGAAATGGGTAACTTTATCATTTCATAAGAAAAAAAATAGAGAAAATATATTAATTCGTGAAAACTTGGCTTATTAGGCAAATCGGGCCTTGCATAGTAGGCTGAGAAGTGCGTTCTGGCTACTAGGTACGACATATATATATATATATATATATATATATATATATATATATATATATATATATATATATATATATATATATATATATATATATATATATATATATATATATATATATATATATAAGGCCCGATTTGCCTAATTAGCCAAGTTTTCATGAATTAATTGTTTTTCGACTACCTAACCTACCTAACCTAACCTAACTTTTTCGGCTACCTAACCTAACCTAACCTATAGAGATAGGTTAGGTTAGGTTAGGTAGGGTTGGTTAACCCTACCAACCCTTAGGTAGGGTTGGTTAGCCAGGAAAACTTGGCTTATTAGGCAAATCGGGCCTTGCATAGTAGTCTGAGAAGTGCGTTCTGGCTACTAGGTACGACATATACATATATATATATATATATATATATATATATATATATATATATATATATATATATATATATATATATATATATATAACTTTAGAACACTTTCCCACCAGGAGACTCGAACCCTAGCCAGCACAGAAGCCTTCCAGCAACTGGCATAACAGGTACGCCTTAACCCGCTCCACCACCCGCTCAGACCCTTAAAAGAGATGGTAATTTCGGAGTATTTAAATACACCAAAGATCACCACCTCCCAAGAGCACTAGAGCAAGTGAGGGGTCATTTAGACGTTAATTTCATCAAGTCCCTGTTAATATGGGAAGACACAGTGTCTATGCTTAAGGCACAACTCTCCTAAACACGAGAGTGAAGTATAGCACTTTAGAACACTTTCCCACCAGGAGACTCGAACCCTAGCCAGCACAGAAGCCTCCCAGCAACTGGCATAACAGGTACGCCTTAACCCGCTCCACCACCCGCTCAGACCCTTAAAAGAGATGGTAATTTCGGAGTATTTAAATACACCAAAGATCACCACCTCCCAAGAGCACTAGAGCAAGTGAGGGGTCATTTAGACGTTAATTTCATTAAGTCCCTGTTAATATGGGAAGACACAGTGTCTATGCTTAAGGCACAACTCTCCTAAACACGAGAGTGAAGTATAGAACTTTAGAACACTTTCCCACCAGGAGACTCGAACCCTAGCCAGCACAGAAGCCTTCCAGCAACTGGCATAACAGGTACGCCTTAACCCGCTCCACCAGCCGCTCAGACCCTTAAAAGAGATGGTAATTTCGGAGTATTTAAATACACCAAAGATCACCACCTCCCAAGAGCACTAGAGCAAGTGAGGGGTCATTTAGACATTAATTTCATCAAGTCCCTGTTAATATGGGAAGACACAGTGTCTATGCTTAAGGCACAACTCTCCTAAACACGAGAGTGAAGTATAGAACTTTAGAACACTTTCCCACCAGGAGACTCGAACCCTAGCCAGCACAGAAGCCTTCCAGCAACTGGCATAACAGGTACGCCTTAACCCGCTCCACCACCCGCTCAGACCCTTAAAAGAGATGGTAATTTCGGAGTATTTAAATACACCAAAGATCACCACCTCCCAAGAGCACTAGAGCAAGTGAGGGGTCATTTAGACGTTAATTTCATCAAGTCCCTGTTAATATGGGAAGACACAGTGTCTATGCTTAAGGCACAACTCTCCTAAACACGAGAGTGAAGTATAGAACTTTAGAACACTTTTTAGGTGGGAAAGTGTTCTAAAGTTCTATACTTCACTCTCGTGTTTAGGAGAGGTGTGCCTTAAGCATAGACACTGTGTCTTCCCATATTAACAGGGACTTGATGAAATTAACGTCTAAATGACCCCTCACTTGCTCTAGTGCTCTTGGGAGGTGGTGATCTTTGGTGTATTTAAATACTCCGAAATTACCATCTCTTTTAAGGGTCTGAGCGGGTGGTGGAGCGGGTTAAGGCGTACCTGTTATGCCAGTTGCTGGAAGGCTTCTGTGCTGGCTAGGGTTCGAGTCTCCTGGTGGGAAAGTGTTCTAAAGTTCTATACTTCACTCTCGTGTTTAGGAGAGTTGTGCCTTATATATATATATATATATATATATATATATATATATATATATATATGTATTAGTATATTTTGGTAGCAGTCTTTCCTGTAGACATATATTATTAAATATGACCGATTACTAAATATGACCGATCCGTTTACTGGCGGTAATGCCGGGGATGACGCAGCATTGCGTCATCCACTTTAAAAATTCGCCAAAAATCAGGTTTTATCCGATTTATTTGGGACTGGTTTTAAAATGTGGGCCGATGTCTTCCCAATTTCTTTGTTGAGCCTCGTGGCCCTCAGGCTGCTTGGCACACGCCGTGGACCCATTGTCTTTGCTCCACTGTTGTGACCAATGTCGCCTCCCCTCGCATCTCAAACGTGTGAACATTTCGGCTATTTTCCGTGGATATATTTCTTACTGCGGCTTTAGAAACTATCTATGCTTACTACACGATGGTTAGTAATCATGAAAAAGGCCGTTCCAGGAAGAAAATTGTGAAAGAAAGGCTTGAAAAGGGCGGGAATTGGGAGTGTAGCAGGAAGGCCTCTCAGCACTCAGCACTCACTCACGGCTAACGCGTGGCCCGTCTTCAACTCGTCGGCGGTTGGAGCGTGACCAGATTTTTTTTTTTATATGCTAATGTTCCTCTAGAGAATTTTATTACAAACCCATTGAGACCAAAATGAAAGACTTAGGACAAAAATTGAGGTGACCAGAGTGAAAATAGTGAAAACATTTTATCCTGTTTGCGCGCTCCCGGGTAACTCGTTCGTACTTTCTCTGTTTGCTGCGGGTAATTAGCCAGGCTTTTGGAGTTTATATGCATTTAGTGCTGTAGAGAATTTTATTGCGAACACAATGATACCAAATTTAATCTCGTAGAAGGAGAATTGAGGTGACAAAGTTGAAGAGAGTATACACTTTTCGGAATTAACGGGCGCTTCCATGACACGCTGGGGCCCATATCGCCCTGTCGAGGGGTGGCGCGCAGGGTGAGCGAAAGTGTTAATTGGCTGTTGATTGCTGGTGTTAACTTCTTGATGTGTAGTGCCTCGTAGATGTCGAGCCGCCTGCTGTCGCTGTATCTATCGATGATTTCTGTGTTGTTTGCTAAGATTTCTCTGGTGATGGTTTGGTTGTGGGAAGAGGCTATATGTTCTTTAATGGAGCCCTGTTGCTTGTGCATCGTTAAACGCCTGGAAAGAGATGTTGTTGTCTTGCCTATATACTGAGTTTTTTGAGGCTTACAAACCCCAAGAGGGCATTTGAAGGCATAGACGACGTTGGTCTCTTGTTACGAACCCGGATCCAGCGTCCGAGCAAGGAGCAGTAACAACTACGCCATCTGTGGGTCAGCTCCCGAAACCCCCGCCAAACGAACGACGACACCGGATGAGGACGGCGAATATCGGCCACAAGGGCCAGTTTCCAGTCCTGTGTAGCTCACAACACAGCCGCTCCTGACCTCTGGTGAGGTGGTGCTCCGACGACAGCGCCATCTATGGACTGGATACGTCAGGTGTTTGCGCCCGAACCCGTAAGTGAGGTGTATTAGTGTCCCGGTTATTGATGATGTGTCTGTTTACAGAGTCGACCTGGGACCACTGTGTTGAAGGTTGAGTCAGTCTACCCGAGGCAGCCAGTCTCCATACTGTGAAGTTTGCTGCAGCTGTTGTGACGTCGTCCCCCCGGAAGAACACTGTGGTGTGTTAGCCTGCCAGTGGAGTGGCAGTGAAAGGATTTACCCGGGACCGACTGTTGGAGACGATAATCCACTGGGGTATTAAGGACAGGAGGGTGATTTGTGATATCACACGAGACTCCTGTCTAGGGCGTACCCCTTATATCGTTCGTGGAGTGGCCGTACCAGCCTTGGTGGCTCAGTACCTGCCAACAGACCAGCTGGACGTGTGGTTGACGGCCTCCATGACGGTGCCCCCAGTGGACCTGTGTTTTGGCTGACCTGTGGCCAGGGTAGGCTCGGCATTCTCAGAGGACACGTCTTGAGGCCACGAAGAAAGCACCGCGGACTCGGCGCCAAGTGGTGTGGCACCAGCGTCTTCAGCAGAAGACTATATTGTGGATTAATCCCCTTGTTAAGTGTTATTACCCCTCCCCCTTGTGCACTCTTTTATTTTATATATTTAAATGGTGATGGTACTAATTATAATATTAAGTTCTTAGCTTTCTTTCCCTACTCCCTTTAAGTTACTTGCGTCACGGATCTCATCCCTTGATAGCCAATACTGGCTTGGGAACGGATACATATATCTTCCTCTAACAGCATCAGAGTAAGGACCCCGTTGCGTCCCGAGAGGGCCGTAACATAATTGGCATCCCCAGCGGGATCCGTCCCCTTGTTAAGTATGTTTGACAGGGGTGGTGAAGTGGCGTAATCCCTGTAAATAATTCCCCCTGTGTGTGACGATTGTGACGTTATACGTCCTGTGCGGTGCTCAGAGTGACTAAGTGCGATATTGTGCAGTGCGGTGCTCGCTGTGATTAAGCGATTAAGTGCAATATTGACTAGTGCGGTGTTCAGTGATTCGGTGCAATGTTGTAGAGCGAAGTGTTCGCTTGGACTCAGTGCAATATTGGGTAGTGCGGTGCCCGGAGTGATTACGTGCAATATTGGCAAGTGCAGAATTTGGTGTGATAAAGTGCAATATTGACGTAGAACAGTGCTCGGTGCGTTAAGTGCTAAGTGTTCCATCTGTGACAATGGCAGACAAAGCTACCATCGATGATCTGGACGAGGTTCAGGCTTTTCTGAACAGAGAAGATTGTCTTGCCAGATTAAAATATCTGAGTAAACCAGAGCTTGTACTAGTGAGCGCCTACCTGGAGATCAAGATCCGTGCCAGTGATTCCCGCGTGGAGATCTTGTCCAAGGTACACCGGCACCTGAAGGCAGAAGAGAAACAGGAAGGCGAGACTCCTAGTACAAAGGAAAGTGCAGACATAGCTTCCACGGAAAAAGAAGATAAGGGCAGCGACGTTGACAGTGATGCAGGCGAGCTTAATATCAGCTTCCTAACAGTCAAGATGCGTGCCCTAGAGATCAATCGTGAAATAGAATGGAAGAAATTAGAAATGGAACGAGAGAGACAAGATAAAGAATTAGAGATGAGACGTTTAGAATTAGAAGAAAGGAAAGCAGAGAGAGAAAGAGACGAGAAACGAGAAAGAGAAGAGAAACGAGAAAAAGAAGAGCGAGAAAGAGAAGAGAAACGAGAAAGAGAAGAACGAGAAAGAGAAGAGAGACGAGAAAGAGAAAGAGAAGAACGAGAAAGAGAAGAGAAACGAGAAAAAGAAGAGCGAGAAAGAGAAGAGAAACGAGAAAGAGAAGAGCGAGAAAGAGAAGAGAGACGAGAGAGGGAAGAACGAGAAAGAGAGAGAGAAGAACGAGACAGGCAAGAACGACAGAACAGAGAGGAAAAGGAGAGACAACATGAACTAGAAGTATTGCGGTTAGGTGGGCGGAGGCAAACGACGGACACCAGTGGTTTCGATCCGGTAAGAAACATCAAAATGGTCCCCAAATTCCATGAGAAGGAAGTGTCAAAGTTCTTTGCAGCCTTCGAGAAAGTCGCTGCCTCTTTGGAGTGGCCAAGGGAGAATTGGGCCATCATGATACAGTCAGTCTTGACTGGGAAGGCCCAAATCGCCTACTCTACGTTATCCCTTGATGACTCCGGCGATTATGACAAGGTGAAGAAGGTCGTGCTCATGGCGTACCAATTGGTACCTGAGGCTTACAGGCAGAAGTTTAGAAACCTGAAGAAGACCTCAGAGCACACTTTTATCGAATTCGCCACGATCAAGGAGCGACTTTTCCAGGAATGGTGTGCCTCTCGGAAGGTGGAGACCAAGGAAGACCTCGAACAGCTGATTCTGCTGGAGGACTTCAAGGATTGTTTGTCTGGAGACCTGAAGACGTACCTAGAGGAACAGCAGGTAGAGACCTTGAGTGCAGCAGCCACAATGGCTGAAGAGTATATCCTGACTCATAGGCCGTCTGCTAAGTACGTCCCGAGGAATTACCAGCGCCGGTTTGACAGACCTCACGACGTAGAAGAAGAAAGACCAGTCCCACAAAGTGCTAAGAAGACGCCCCCAAGTAGCCCCCGAAGAACAAGTCCTAGCAGTCCGAAACACCGGAGCCCGAGGAGGAATATGGTGTGCTGGACTTGTGGGCAGAAAGGGCACATAGCTGCTAGGTGCCGAGGCAGAAGAGGTGACAGCGCACGAAGGGAGGTGATGTTGATGAGCTGTGGAACATCACCAGTAGGAAGCCAGTCGACGACGACGCAGGAAGAACCCAGATTGTTTTCCCCTCACACTTCAGGCGGGTATGTATCGAGTGATCATACTGGTAGATCTGTAGTAGTGCTCAGAGATAGTGGAGCAGCCCAGTCCCTGATCATGAAGAGCTCGGTACCCGAGGGAGTAAGTGTGGACGGGAGACAAGAGGTTGTCCTGGTTGGGTTTCCAAGGACGCAGTACATCGCCCCCTTAGTGCCAGTACATCTCGACTCGCCTTATTTCAGCGGCACATGTGCGTTGGCAGTAGTCGATACCCTCCCTGTGGCTGGGATTGACGTGGTACTAGCCAACGACTTGGTGACCGATTGGAGTACCAATCGTCCCAAGGTTGCGGACGAGTCTACCGGAACAGCACGGTCTGAGGTAACAGGCAATGGTAATGTCCAGGTAAAGACAGACCCGGATTTGAACATGTCTAATTTGTCCTCTCCCCCGCAGATCGACAGTTATCTAGCAGTGTCTCCTGATTCTTCTCTCGACGAGGAACATGAAGTTAAGAAGGCAGAGGTACCTGAGCAAGAAGAGAGGCCTTGTGTGCGGGCACCCACGGATACCAACGAGTCTGGAGCGAAGGCGGATGTGTGCTTGCGGTATGACAAGTTACAGCGTGTAGTGAACCAGCCAGAGATTCCCCAGACGTCAGAGGTAGGTGCGGTGTGTTCAAAAGGTCTAGTGCCCTCTTCGGTCCAAGCCAGGCGTGTGGATGTGGCCGGCTATGGACATGACAAGTTCAGGAAGCTTATCCCTCAATGGGCCTCATGTTTCTTAGCAGTATTTTGTTTTATTCTCGTTTGTGTTCTCAGTAAGGATCAGTGGACGACCCGAAGGATGATGGCTCCCTTGAACATCGCGAAGAGGTCCCAGGGATTGGAGATTGGTACTGCAAGTGTTGCAGTTGAAGAAGGGACCTGGAAGGTGATGGTTGATACAGGAGGTACGACATGTGATAATATGAGTGACTGTTTCCGACAGGTTGACACCCCCCGCGTGACTGCTGAGCCTCAACACAGCGTTATGCGGAACGTTGGTCGACCTGACGGTGGCAGAGCGAATGCCATCTGCGGCGTACGAACAGCCCCGTTGGGACTAGGTGTGGACCTAGTAGAGTATGCTGTAAGTATTGTTTTACCTGCTGTCGCTGTCACTCTGAATTATCAGACCCCTGTATTCCAGGTGCCCGACTCCCTGAAGGACCACCGGACCGGTACTAGAAATACCGTCTGGGATCAGCCATCATCGGTGCCACGACGCAGGGAAGTGTCGAGACGCCCCAGATCGTGTCTATACCGATCCTTACTCGAGAGGTGTGAGGTTATGCTCCGGATTAACATCTCGGTGGAGACGTGGAAGATGTGGAAGATTACACCAGGCAGGACCTTGCCTTCAATTTTAAAGTTCCCGTAGTGCCGGAATTGCCCAGTAGGACAGTTCTGTGGACGAGACAGCCTCGCCATCCCAGATTATAAAGCATGTGTGTCCATTTGGAGCAGTGTCGCCGTACTAATTTGGTTTGTGTTTCTTTTTATAGAACCCCAAACCAAATTCTTTTTGGTGGGGAGGTGTTACGAACCCGGATCCAGCGTCCGAGCAAGGAGCAGTAACAACTACGCCATCTGTGGGTCAGCTCCCGAAACCCCCGCCAAACGAATGACGACACCGGATGAGGACGGCGAATATCGGCCACAAGGGCCAGTTTCCAGTCCTGTGTAGCTCACAACACAGCCGCTCCTGACCTCTGGTGAGGTGGTGCTCCGACGACAGCGCCATCTATGGACTGGATACGTCAGGTGTTTGCGCCCGAACCCGTAAGTGAGGTGTATTAGTGTCCCGGTTATTGATGACGTGTCTGTTTACAGAGTCGACCTGGGACCACTGTGTTGAAGGTTGAGTCAGTCTACCCGAGGCAGCCAGTCTCCATACTGTGAAGTTTGCTGCAGCTGTTGTGACGTCGTCCCCCCGGAAGAACACTGTGGTGTGTTAGCCTGCCAGTGGAGTGGCAGTGAAAGGATTTACCCGGGACCGACTGTTGGAGACGATAATCCACTGGGGTATTAAGGACAGGAGGGTGATTTGTGATATCACACGAGACTCCTGTCTAGGGCGTACCCCTTATATCGTTCGTGGAGTGGCCGTACCAGCCTTGGTGGCTCAGTACCTGCCAGCAGACCAGCTGGACGTGTGGTTGACGGCCTCCATGACGGTGCCCCCAGTGGACCTGTGTTTTGGCTGACCTGTGGCCAGGGTAGGCTCGGCATTCTCAGAGGACACGTCTTGAGGCCACGAAGAAAGCACCGCGGACTCGGCGCCAAGTGGTGTGGCACCAGCGTCTTCAGCAGAAGACTATATTGTGGATTAATCCCCTTGTTAAGTGTTATTACCCCTCCCCCTTGTGCACTCTTTTATTTTATATATTTAAATGGTGATGGTACTAATTATAATATTAAGTTCTTAGCTTTCTTTCCCTACTCCCTTTAAGTTACTTGCGTCACGGATCTCATCCCTTGATAGCCAATACTGGCTTGGGAACGGATACATATATCTTCCTCTAACAACATCAGAGTAAGGACCCCGTTGCGTCCCGAGAGGGCCGTAACATCTCTTTTAAAACGTTCTGCTTTGTGTCTGTAGAGTTTCTCATGAGTAGGCTGGCCGTTTTTTTGGTTTTATAGTAAATTGTCAGTTGTATCTTCTGATTTTTGTCTGTAGGGATAACGTTTCTACTGACAATATCTTTCAGGACCCTTTCCTCCGTTTTATGGGCTGTGGAAAAGAAGTTCCTGTAAAATAGTCTAATAGGGGGTATAGGTGTTGTGTTAGTTGTCTCTTCAGAGGTTGCATGGTGTTTCACTTTTCTTCTTATGATGTCTTCCACGAAACCATTGGAGAAGCCGTTGTTGACTAGGACCTGCCTTACCCTACAGAGTTCTTCGTCGACTTGCTTCCATTCTGAGCTGTGGCTGAGGGCACGGTCGACATAAGCGTTAACTACACTCCTCTTGTACCTGTCCGGGCAGTCACTGTTGGCATTCAGGCACATTCCTATGTTTGTTTCCTTATGTTACGGACCCGAGCCCAGCGTCTGAGCACGGAGCAGTGACGACCGCGCCATCTGTGGGTCAGCTCCCGAAACCCCCTCCAAATGGACGACGCCATCTAGTGAGGACGAGATATACTGGCCACAAGGGCTAGTTTCCCGTCCTAAGCAGCTCGTGATGTAGACGCTGCTGACCTCTGGTGAGGTGATGCTTAGACAGCAACGCCATCTATGGAGTGGATAGGTGGACGTTTGTGTCTAAGCCAGTAAGTGAGGTGCCCTAGAGTGTAACCAGTACTGATGACGTGTCTGATTACAGAGTCGACCTGGGACTGCTGAATCGGACAGTGGATCAGTCAACCCAAGGCAGCCGTAGAACCTCCACGCATTTGCTGCTGAAGCTGTAAGTCACCCCCCCCCCCCCAAATGAACACTGTTGTGTTAGCCTGCCTGTGAGGTGGCAGAACCAGGGATTGTTGTGCCTGGGGCTGACTGGTGGAGAAGACTAGCCACTGGGGTGTTGTGGTGAGGAGAGTGATCTGTGGAATCACACGAGGCTCCTGCCTAGGGCTCGCAACCCTAGTATCGGTCGTGGAGTGGCCTACGCAGCATTGCTGATTGGAACCTGCCAGCTACAGGCTGGATTTGTGGTTGACGGCCTCCACGACGGTGCACCCAGTGGGATTGTGATTTGGCTGGCCTGTGGCCGGGGTAGACTCGCTAGGAGAATCTAAGGATTCATCGTACGGCCACAAAGAAGAGGATCAAGGGCTAAGCATCGTTGAGCACCGTGGAGCATCTCGTGTCTTCGAAGAAGTTATTGTAAATAAGTGTAGTAATAGCAACCCCGCTTGTGACGGTTTATATATTTATTTATTGGTGGTGGTGAATATATATTTAATTTTGTGCAGTTTTATCCCTTCCCCTTTAATTTACTTGCGTTACGGAACACACCTCTTGAAAGCCACTACTAGCATGGGGCCGGATACCCAAACTCTAATAACATCAGAGAAAGAACCCAGTTGCGACCCAATAGGGCCGTAACATAATTGGCATCCCCAGCGGAATCCGACCCCTTGTCAAGTATGTTTGACAGGGGTGGTGAAGTGGCGCAATCCCTGTAAATAATTCCCCCTGTGTGTGACTATTAGGACGTTATACGTCCTGTGCAGTGCTCGGTGTGATTCAGTGCAATATTGTAGAGTGAGGTGCTCGCTGTGATTAAGTGCAATATTGCGTAGTGCAGTGCCCGGTGTAATTACGTGCAATATTGGCAAGTGCAGTGTTTGGTGCGATAAAGTGCAATATTGACGTAGAACAGTGCTCGGTGCGTTAAGTGCTAAGTGAAAGCGGTGTGTTAAGTGCTAGTGTTCCATCTAAGTGACAATGGCAGAAAAAGTGACTATCGATGATCTGGACGATGTTCAGGCTTTTCTGAACAGGGAGGACTGTCTTGCCAGATTAAAATATCTGGGGAAACAGGAACTTGTACTAGTGAGTGCCTACCTGGAGATCAAGATACGTGCCAGTGATTCCCATGTGGAGATCTTGTCCAAGGTTCACCGGCATTTGAAGGCCGAAGAGAAAGAGGAAAGTGAGGCACAAGGTACAAAAGCAAGTGAGGAAGTAGCTTCCACTGAAAAGGAAGATAAGGGCAGTGACATTGACAGTGATGCAGGTGAGCTGAATATTAGCCTACTTACAGTAAAAATGCGTGCCTTGGAAATAAATCGTGAGATAGAATGGAAGAAATTAGAATTAGAACGAGAATTAAAAGATACAGAAATGGAGATGAAAGATAAAGAATTGGAGATGAGGCGTTTAGAATTAGAAAGAGAGAAAGAAGAGCGAGAGCGAGAAAGGGAAGAGAAACGAGAGAGAGAAGAACGAGAAAGAGAAAGAGAAGAGCGGGAAAGAGAAGAGAAACGAGAGAGAGAAGAGCGAGAAAGAGAAGAGAAGCGAGAGAGAGAAGAAAGAGACAGGCAATAACGAAGAGACAGAGAGGAAAGAGAGAGACAACATGAGCTAAAAGTATTGCGATTAGGTGGTCGGAGGCAAACAACGGAAACAAGTATTTTCGATCTGGTGAGGAACATCAAAATGGTCCCGAAGTTCAACGAGAAGGAAGTTTCGAAGTTCTTCGCGGCCTTCGAGAAAGTCCCAGCCTCTTTGGAGTGGCCAAAGGAGAATTGGGCCATCATGATACAGTCTGTCTTGACTGGGAAGGCCCAAATCGCCTACTCCACGTTGTCCCTTGATGACTCTGGCGATTACGACAAGGTGAAGAAGGTGGTGCTCATGGCGTACCAATTAGTACCCGAGGCGTACAGGCAGAAGTTCAGGAACCTGAAAAAGACCTCAGAGCACACGTTCACCGAATTCGCCACAATCAAGGAGCGACTTTTCCAGGAATGGTGTGCCTCTCGGAAGGTGGAGACCAAAGAAGACCTCGAGCAGCTCATACTGTTAGAGGACTTCAAAGACTCTCTGTCGGGAGACCTGAAGACATACTTGGAAGAGCAGCAGGTGGAGACCTTAAGTGCGGCGGCCACCATGGCTGAAGAGTACATCTTAACGCATAGGCCTTCTGCTAAGTATGTCCCAAGGAATTACCCACGCCGGTTTGATAAACCTCGTCATGACGAAGAGGAGACCCTCGTCCCACAAAGCGCTAAGAAGACGCCCCCAAGTAGCCCTCGAAGGACTAGTCCTAATAGTCCGCAACACCGGAGTCCGAGGAGGAATATGGTGTGCTGGACTTGTGGGCAGAAAGGGCATGTAGCTGCTATGTGCCGAGGCAGAAGAGGTAGCGTCGCACGTAGGGAGGTGATGTTGATGAGCTGTGTGACACTACCAGCAGGAAGCCAGTCTACGACTACGCAGGAAGAACCAAGATTGTTTTCCCCTCACACTTCAGGCGGGTATGTATCGAGTGATCATACTGGTAGATCAGTTGTAGAGCTCAGAGATAGTGGAGCAGCCCAGTCCCTGATCGTGAGAAACTCGTTACCCGAGGGAGTGGGAGACAAAAGGTTGTCCTGGTTGGGTTTCCTAGGACGCAGTATGTCGCCCCCTTAGTGCCGGTACATCTCGACTCGCCTTACTTCAGCGGCACATGTGCGTTGGCAGTAGTCGATACCCTACCTATAGCTGGGATTGACGTGATACTAGCCAACGACTTGGTGACAGATTGGAGCAACAATCATCCCAAGGTCGCGGACGAGTCAGCCGGAACAGCAAGGTCTGATTTAACAACAGGCAGTGGTAATGTCCAGGTACAGACAGACCTTGAAATAGATAACATGTTTAATCCTTCCTCTGACCCACAGATCGACAGCATTATAGCAGAGTCTCCCGATTCTTCTCCCGACGAGGAACATGCGGTTAAGGAGGCAGAAGCGACTGAGCGAAAAGAGAGGCCTCGTGTGCAAGCACCCACGGATACCCCAGAGTCTGGAGTGAAGGCACCTGAGTACTTGCGGTATGGCAAGGTACAGCGTTCATTGAACCGGCCAGAGATTCCCCAGACGTCGGAGGTATGTGAGGTAAGTGCGAAGGTTATAGTGCCCTCTTCGGTCCAAACCAGGCTAATGGATATAGCCGGCTATGGACATTACAGGCTCATGAAACTTGTCCCTAAATTAACCAAATGTTTCCTAGCGGTATTTTTTGTTCTCGTGTGTGTTCTCAGTAAGGACCAGTGGACGACCCGACAGATGATGGCTCCCTTGAACATCGTGAAGAGATCCCAAGGATTGGAGATTTGCACTGCGAGAGTTGCAAATCGAGAGTTGCTGGAACTAGGTGTGGGCCTGCAACCTAACTCCGACAAGGTCAAATACCAGCAAATACCAGCTTGTTCGCAGCAAAATGCGAACAAGCCTGAATGGTCCCCAGGACAATATGCAACTGAAAACTCACACCCCAGAAGTGACTCGAACCCATACTCCCAGAAGCAACGCAACTGGTATGTACAAGACGCCTTAATCCACTTGACCATCACGACCGGACATAATGAGGTGATAGCCGAGGCTATTTGAACCACCCCACCGCCGGCACTCGGATAGTTATCTTGGGCATAGCATTTTTCAGTTGCATATTGTCCTGGGGACCATTTAAGATAGGTTAGGTTAGATTAGGTAGGGTTGGTTAGGTTCGGTCATATAACTATGTTAATTTTAACTCCAATAAAAAAAATTGACCTCATACATAATGAAATGGGTAGCTTTATCATTTCATAAGAAAAAAATTTGAGAAAATATATTAATTCATGAAAACTTGGCTTATTAGGCAAATCGGGCCTTGCATAGTAGGCTGAGAAGTGCGTTCTAGCTACTAGGTACGACATATATATATATATATATATATATATATATATATATATATATATATATATATATATATATATATATATATATATATATATATATATATATATATATGTCGTACCTAGTAGCCAGAACGCACTTCTCAGCCTACTATGCAAGGACCGATTTGCCTAATAAGCCAAGTTTTCATGAATTAATTGTTTTTCGACTACCTAACCTAGCTAACCTAACCTAACCTAACTTTTTCGGCTACCTAACCTAACCTAACCTTTAAAGATAGGTTAGGTTAGGTTAGGTAGGGTTGGTTAGGTTCGGTCATATATCTACGTTAATTTTAACTCCAATAAAAAAAAATTGACCTCATACATAATGAAATGGGTAGCTTTATCATTTCATAAGAAAAAAATTAGAGAAAATATATTAATTCAGGAAAACTTGGCTTATTAGGCAAATCGGGCCTTGCATAGTAGGCAGAGAAGTGCGTTCTGGCTACTAGGTACGACATATATATATATATATATATATATATATATATATATATATATATATATATATATATATATATATATATATATGTCGTACCTTGTAGCCAGAACGCACTTCTCTGCCTACTATGCAAGGCCCGATTTGCCTAATAAGCCAAGTTTTCATGAATTAATTGTTTTTCGACTACCTAACCTACCTAACCTAACCTAACCTAACTTTTTCGGCTACCTAACCAAATTAGGTAGGGTTGGTTAGGTTCGGTCATATATCTACGTTAATTTTAACTCCAATAAAAAAAAATTGACCTCATACATAATGAAATGGCTAGCTTTATCATTTCATAAGGAAAAAATTAGAAAAAATATATTAATTCAGGAAAACTTGGCTTATTAGGCAAATCGGGCCTTGAATAGTAGGCCAAAAAGTGAGTTCTGGCTACTAGGTACGACATATATATATATATATATATATATATATATATATATATATATATATATATATATATATATATATGTATATATATAAATATAAATATATATATATATATATATATATATATATATATATATATATATATATATATATATATATATATATATATGTCGTACCTAGTAGCCAGAACGCGCTTCTCAGCCTACTATGCAAGAACCGATTTGCCTAATAAGCCAAGTTTTCATGAATTATTTGTTTTTCGACTACTTAACCTACCTAACCTAACCTAACCTAACATTTTTGGCTACCTAGCCTAACCTAACCTATAAAAATAGGTTAGGTTAGGTACGGTTGGTTAGGTTCGGTCATATATCTACGTTAATTTTAACTCCAATAAAAAAAAATTGACCTCATACATATTGAAATGGGTAGCTTTATCTTTTCATAAGAAAAAAATTAGAGAAAATATAATAATTCATGAAAACTTGGCTTATTAGGCAAATCGGGCCTTGCATAGTAGGCTGAGAAGTGCGTTCTGGCTACTAGGTACGACATATCTATATATATATGTCGTACCTAGTAGCCAGAACGCACTTTGCAGCATACTATGCTAGGCCCGATTTGCCTAATAAGCCAAGTTTTCATGAATTAATTGTCTTTCGGCAACCTAACCTACCTAACTGTTATGATCTCAGCCTGCAGGAGAAACGAGTCTCCCTCCTTGAGAGTTATTCATCAAGCCTGACCTGATTAGAAGGTCTAGCAAATATTGAGGTAATAACACAAATGTAAAATAGTTGCTTGGATATGTGTAACAAATTGAGATTATGGGCAATGAAGAAGAAAACAGATAAATGACTGGCTAGGAGATGTGGATATTTTGCTGGAGGCGTGAGGCTCGCTTCTGTAGGGGCTCTGACCTCACTTGAGTGCCAGACATCGCAGGGGAAAGCCGCGCTCCGTTGAGCTCCCGTCAGAAGGGAACCCCTAGTGATATATCTCGAAGAGAAGAGAAGTGTGCAGACGTACCAGCTGTGGAATTGAGCTGGGAACGTTGTGGTCTCAAGTCCCGGTCGACGAAGTGTTTATTAAACCGCCCAGAGGCATTATTGTGGGCCGTGGCAGCGGCCTGACCAAGCTTCGTCAGAGGGAGGAGCGCCCTCGACTAGACAATCTGTGGTTTGTCTTTGGGGAAGAAGTTGCTGAGAACTTCGAAGCCAGCACAGATGAAGTAGTTGATGAGACTCCAAGGTAGTGGAGGAGAGGACCTCGAGCTGTGAGGAGAAGCAGCAGTGAAGAGGAGTGTCACGTGCTTCTGCAGAGGTGGTGAAGCACCATAGTTGCTCGAGGGAACTTCATGGTGTAGCAGCCAAGAGAGCTGTGGAGAACCCTAACAGAAGGGTGAAGCACCGGTGTTGCTCAAGGAAACATCATGATAACAGCCTGGAGGAGCTGCAGAGGATCCTGGTAGTGAAGCCCGGAAGAACCTAAAGATATCAGGGTAGTGAACTTCCAGAGGTGGAAGGGAAGTTTTGGTGGATTACTTGTAGGGAGTTGATAGTGTTTGGTTGTCATTAGCGTGCAAGACGCAGTGAGAGGTGAGTGGTTGTTGGCATTCTTATGTCAAGGAGTGTTTTATACTGAAGTTTAGAGTTGCAGGCGTAGGCTGGATTACCTACAGATGTATGCGTTCTAGGACTGATAGAGTGATCGATTGATCATTGTTGTGTATCAATGAACATTTATACTGATATATGTTATTTCATGCAAATGCTGATTTTCTTTGTACACATTTATAGATACATATACATAATCTCTTGCTGATGGTGCAACAGTGTATGTAGACTCGATCAACTTGAGGAGGTTGATAGTATCAGATGGTGAACCAGGAGATAGGATACCACTTGATCAGCTGATGATAGAGTTCTGATGGTGTTGGAGTGCAACCTGATTGTAATAGTATACAGTATAGGATTCATTATTATTATATTTGTGTATGTATTGTGTATGTGCGTTGTCCAGTAAATGTATACCAATTTGCTGGTATTTGACCTTGTCCTAGTGAGGCTTCCCCATGAAATAGTACAGAAGGAGAGAGAGAGAGAGAAAGAACCAAGAACCACTGCTGTGGACAGGGTTAAAGGTAATACTAATAAGTCAAAAGGGGATTGAGGAGATCATATCACCTAAGGAGAGAGTGGGGAGTCACAGCGGCTCGAGTGGGTGTGTGCACGTGACAGCGAGGCTGAGTGTTGGAGCCGCATCCCCTAAACATGTGACGTCGAGCCCCTCTCCAAGAGCCAGAAGCGCCTAGTATGATCTCCTAGTGAAGTGTAAGCACTCTACCGAGTTGTGGGTTGGGTTGTCCGTTGAGAAGGATCAACGACGACAACACCACCAACCCACAATCTATAATACTAACCTAACCTAACCTAACATTTTCGGCTAGGTTAGGTTCGGTCATATATCTACGTTAATTTTAACTCCAATAAAAAAAATTGACCTCATACATAATGAAATGGGTAGCTTTATCATTTCATAAGAAAAAAATTAGAGAAAATATATTAATTCAGGAAAACTTGGCTTATTAGGCAAATCGGGCCTTGCATAGTTGGCCGAGAAGTGCGTTCTGGCTACTAGGTACGACATATATATATGTCGTACTCTATGTATTCTATGTCGTTGGACATAGAATCTCTGTTTACCAACGTACCTGTGGATGAAACATTCAGGATGATAGCCGACAGAGTGTACCATGATCCGGCCTGTACTCCTCTTGACATATCAGAAAACATTTTAAGGAAACTACTCCAAGCTTGTACTAAAGAGGCACCCTTCTTGAGCCCGGATGGACACATGTATAAGCAAGTAGATGGGGTCGCCATGGGTTCTCCCCTAGGTGTCCTATTTGCAAACTTCTACATGGGTACCATCGAGCAAAATTGCTCGATTTGAATGCGGTTCAATGCGTTCATTGAACCGGCCAGAGATTCCCCAGACGTCGGAGGTATGTGAGGTAAGTGCGAAGGTTATAGTGCCCTCTTCGGTCCAAACCAGGCTAATGGATATAGCCGGCTATGGACATTACAGGCTCATGAAACTTGTCCCTAAATTAACCAAATGTTTCCTAGCGGTATTTTTTGTTCTCGTGTGTGTTCTCAGTAAGGACCAGTGGACGACCCGACAGATGATGGCTCCCTTGAACATCGTGAAGAGATCCCAGGGATTGGAGATTTGCACTGCGAGAGTTGCAAATCGAGAGTTGCTGGAACTAGGTGTGGGCCTGCAACCTAACTCCGACAAGGTCAAATACCAGCAAATACCAGCTTGTTCGCAGCAAAATGCGAACAAGCCTGAATGGTCCCCAGGACAATATGCAACTGAAAACTCACACCCCAGAAGTGACTCGAACCCATACTCCCAGAAGCAACGCAACTGGTATGTACAAGACGCCTTAATCCACTTGACCATCACGACCGGACATAATGAGGTGATAGCCGAGGCTATTTGAACCACCCCACCGCCGGCACTCGGATAGTTATCTTGGGCATAGCATTTTTCAGTTGCATATTGTCCTGGGGACCATTTAAGATAGGTTAGGTTAGATTAGGTAGGGTTGGTTAGGTTCGGTCATATAACTATGTTAATTTTAACTCCAATAAAAAAAATTGACCTCATACATAATGAAATGGGTAGCTTTATCATTTCATAAGAAAAAAATTTGAGAAAATATATTAATTCATGAAAACTTGGCTTATTAGGCAAATCGGGCCTTGCATAGTAGGCTGAGAAGTGCGTTCTAGCTACTAGGTACGACATATATATATATATATATATATATATATATATATATATATATATATGTCGTACCTAGTAGCCAGAACGCACTTCTCAGCCTACTATGCAAGGACCGATTTGCCTAATAAGCCAAGTTTTCATGAATTAATTGTTTTTCGACTACCTAACCTAGCTAACCTAACCTAACCTAACTTTTTCGGCTACCTAACCTAACCTAACCTTTAAAGATAGGTTAGGTTAGGTTAGGTAGGGTTGGTTAGGTTCGGTCATATATCTACGTTAATTTTAACTCCAATAAAAAAAAATTGACCTCATACATAATGAAATGGGTAGCTTTATCATTTCATAAGAAAAAAATTAGAGAAAATATATTAATTCAGGAAAACTTGGCTTATTAGGCAAATCGGGCCTTGCATAGTAGGCAGAGAAGTGCGTTCTGGCTACTAGGTACGACATATATATATATATATATATATATATATATATATATATATATATATGTCGTACCTTGTAGCCAGAACGCACTTCTCTGCCTACTATGCAAGGCCCGATTTGCCTAATAAGCCAAGTTTTCATGAATTAATTGTTTTTCGACTACCTAACCTACCTAACCTAACCTAACCTAACTTTTTCGGCTACCTAACCAAATTAGGTAGGGTTGGTTAGGTTCGGTCATATATCTACGTTAATTTTAACTCCAATAAAAAAAAATTGACCTCATACATAATGAAATGGCTAGCTTTATCATTTCATAAGGAAAAAATTAGAAAAAATATATTAATTCAGGAAAACTTGGCTTATTAGGCAAATCGGGCCTTGAATAGTAGGCCAAAAAGTGAGTTCTGGCTACTAGGTACGACATATATATATATATATATATATATATATATATATATATATGTCGTACCTAGTAGCCAGAACTCACTTCTCAGCCTACTATTCAAGGCCCGATTTGCCTAATAAGCCAAGTTTTCCTGAATTAATATATTTACTATAATTTTTTTCTTATGAAATGATAAAGCAACCCTTTTCTCTATGTATGAGGTAAATTTTTTTTTATTGGAGTTAAAATTAACGTAGATATATGACCGAACCTAACCAACCCTACCTAACCTAACCTAACCTATATTTATAGGTAAGGTTAGGTTAGGTAGCCAAAAAAAGCTAGGTTAGGTTAGGTTAGGTAGGTTAGGTAGACGAAAAAACATTAATTCATGAAAACTTGGCTTATTAGGCAAATCGGGCCTTGAATAGTAGGCTGAGAAGTGCGTTCTGGCTATTAGGTACGACATATATATATATATATATATATATATATATATATATATATATATATGTATATATATATAAATATATATATATATATATATATATATATATATATATATATATATATATATATATATATATATATATATATATATATATATGTCGTACCTAGTAGCCAGAACGCGCTTCTCAGCCTACTATGCAAGAACCGATTTGCCTAATAAGCCAAGTTTTCATGAATTATTTGTTTTTCGACTACTTAACCTACCTAACCTAACCTAACCTAACATTTTTGGCTACCTAGCCTAACCTAACCTATAAAAATAGGTTAGGTTAGGTACGGTTGGTTAGGTTCGGTCATATATCTACGTTAATTTTAACTCCAATAAAAAAAAATTGACCTCATACATATTGAAATGGGTAGCTTTATCTTTTCATAAGAAAAAAATTAGAGAAAATATAATAATTCATGAAAACTTGGCTTATTAGGCAAATCGGGCCTTGCATAGTAGGCTGAGAAGTGCGTTCTGGCTACTAGGTACGACATATCTATATATATATGTCGTACCTAGTAGCCAGAACGCACTTTGCAGCATACTATGCTAGGCCCGATTTGCCTAATAAGCCAAGTTTTCATGAATTAATTGTCTTTCGGCAACCTAACCTACCTAACTGTTATGATCTCAGCCTGCAGGAGAAACGAGTCTCCCTCCTTGAGAGTTATTCATCAAGCCTGACCTGATTAGAAGGTCTAGCAAATATTGAGGTAATAACACAAATGTAAAATAGTTGCTTGGATATGTGTAACAAATTGAGATTATGGGCAATGAAGAAGAAAACAGATAAATGACTGGCTAGGAGATGTGGATATTTTGCTGGAGGCGTGAGGCTCGCTTCTGTAGGGGCTCTGACCTCACTTGAGTGCCAGACATCGCAGGGGAAAGCCGCGCTCCGTTGAGCTCCCGTCAGAAGGGAACCCCTAGTGATATATCTCGAAGAGAAGAGAAGTGTGCAGACGTACCAGCTGTGGAATTGAGCTGGGAACGTTGTGGTCTCAAGTCCCGGTCGACGAAGTGTTTATTAAACCGCCCAGAGGCATTATTGTGGGCCGTGGCAGCGGCCTGACCAAGCTTCGTCAGAGGGAGGAGCGCCCTCGACTAGACAATCTGTGGTTTGTCTTTGGGGAAGAAGTTGCTGAGAACTTCGAAGCCAGCACAGATGAAGTAGTTGATGAGACTCCAAGGTAGTGGAGGAGAGGACCTCGAGCTGTGAGGAGAAGCAGCAGTGAAGAGGAGTGTCACGTGCTTCTGCAGAGGTGGTGAAGCACCATAGTTGCTCGAGGGAACTTCATGGTGTAGCAGCCAAGAGAGCTGTGGAGAACCCTAACAGAAGGGTGAAGCACCGGTGTTGCTCAAGGAAACATCATGATAGCAGCCTGGAGGAGCTGCAGAGGATCCTGGTAGTGAAGCCCGGAAGAACCTAAAGATATCAGGGTAGTGAACTTCCAGAGGTGGAAGGGAAGTTTTGGTGGATTACTTGTAGGGAGTTGATAGTGTTTGGTTGTCATTAGCGTGCAAGACGCAGTGAGAGGTGAGTGGTTGTTGGCATTCTTATGTCAAGGAGTGTTTTATACTGAAGTTTAGAGTTGCAGGCGTAGGCTGGATTACCTACAGATGTATGCGTTCTAGGACTGATAGAGTGATCGATTGATCATTGTTGTGTATCAATGAACATTTATACTGATATATGTTATTTCATGCAAATGCTGATTTTCTTTGTACACATTTATAGATACATATACATAATCTCTTGCTGATGGTGCAACAGTGTATGTAGACTCGATCAACTTGAGGAGGTTGATAGTATCAGATGGTGAACCAGGAGATAGGATACCACTTGATCAGCTGATGATAGAGTTCTGATGGTGTTGGAGTGCAACCTGATTGTAATAGTATACAGTATAGGATTCATTATTATTATATTTGTGTATGTATTGTGTATGTGCGTTGTCCAGTAAATGTATACCAATTTGCTGGTATTTGACCTTGTCCTAGTGAGGCTTCCCCATGAAATAGTACAGAAGGAGAGAGAGAGAGAGAAAGAACCAAGAACCACTGCTGTGGACAGGGTTAAAGGTAATACTAATAAGTCAAAAGGGGATTGAGGAGATCATATCACCTAAGGAGAGAGTGGGGAGTCACAGCGGCTCGAGTGGGTGTGTGCACGTGACAGCGAGGCTGAGTGTTGGAGCCGCATCCCCTAAACATGTGACGTCGAGCCCCTCTCCAAGAGCCAGAAGCGCCTAGTATGATCTCCTAGTGAAGTGTAAGCACTCTACCGAGTTGTGGGTTGGGTTGTCCGTTGAGAAGGATCAACGACGACAACACCACCAACCCACAATCTATAATACTAACCTAACCTAACCTAACTTTTTCGGCTAGGTTAGGTTCGGTCATATATCTACGTTAATTTTAACTCCAATAAAAAAATTGACCTCATACATAATGAAATGGGTAGCTTTATCATTTCATAAGAAAAAAAATAGAGAAAATATATTAATTCAGGAAAACTTGGCTTATTAGGCAAATCGGGCCTTGCATAGTTGGCCGAGAAGTGCGTTCTGGCTACTAGGTACGACATATATATATGTCGTACTCTATGTATTCTATGTCGTTGGACATAGAATCTCTGTTTACCAACGTACCTGTGGATGAAACATTCAGGATGATAGCCGACAGAGTGTACCATGATCCGGCCTGTACTCCTCTTGACATATCAGAAAACATTTTAAGGAAACTACTCCAAGCT
The DNA here is from genome assembly GCF_040958095.1 of Procambarus clarkii. Classification (NCBI taxonomy): domain Eukaryota; kingdom Metazoa; phylum Arthropoda; class Malacostraca; order Decapoda; family Cambaridae; genus Procambarus; species Procambarus clarkii. Next base: position 3,752,173 of record NW_027189137.1, on the reverse strand, counting down.
TGTACTAAAGAGGCACCCTTCTTGAGCCCGGATGGACACATGTATAAGCAAGTAGATGGGGTCGCCATGGGTTCTCCCCTAGGTGTCCTATTTGCAAACTTCTACATGGGTACCATCGAGCAAAAGTCTTAGTCGACATGAACTTGAAACCGGCCATATACTGCAGATATGTTGACGACATTTTTACACAGGTACCTGATGTCAGACATCTGCAGGAGATGAAGGAGGCATTTGAGCAGAATTCTGTGTTGCGTTTCACTTACGAGATGGAGAAGGATGGGAAGCTGCCCTTTCTAGATGTAACAGTCATGGAAAGGAGCGGAGTTTTCCACACTGCAGTCTACACTAAGGTGTTATGGCCCTATTGGGTCGCAACTGGGTTCTTTCTCTGATGTTATTAGAGTTTGGGTATCCGGCCCCAAGCTAGTAGTGGCTTTCAAGAGGTGTGTTCCGTAACGCAAGTAAATTAAAGGGGAAGGGATAAAACTGCACAAAATTAAATATATATTCACCACCACCAATAAATAAATATATAAACCATCACAAGCGGGGTTGCTATTACTACACTTATTTACAATAACTTCTTCGAAGACACAGGATGCTCCACGGTGCTCAACGATGCTTAGCCCTTGATCCTTTTCTTTGTGGCCGTACGATGAATCCTTAGGTTCTCCTAGCGAGTCTATCCTGGCCACAGGCCTGCCAAATCCAAATCCCACTGGGTGCACAGTCGTGGAGGCCGTGAACCACAAATCCAGCCTGTAGCTGATAGGTTCCAATCAGCAATGCTGCGTAGGCCACTCCACGACCGATACTAGTGTTGCGAACCCTAGGCAGGAGCCTCGTGTGATTCCACAGATCACTCTCCTCACCACAACACCCCAGTGGCTAGTCTTCTCCACCAGTCAGCCCCGGGTATGACAATCCCTGGTTCTGCCACCTCACAGGCAGGCTAACACAACAGTGTTCATCCGGGGGGGGGGGGGGTGACTTACAGCTTCAGCAGCAAATGCGTGGAGGTTCTACGGCTGCCTTGGGTAGACTGATCCACCGTCCGATTCAGCAGTCCCAGGTCGACTCTGTAATCAGACACGTCATCAGTACTGGTTACACTCTAGGGCACCTCACTTACAGGCTTAGACACAAACTCCCACCTATCCACTCCATAGATGGCGTTGCTGTCTAAACGTCACCTCACCAGAGGTCAGCAGCGGCTACGTCACGAGCTGATTAGGACGGGAAAGTAGCCCTTGTGGCCAGTATATCTCGTCCTCACTAGATGGCGTCGTCCATTTGGAGGGGGTTTCGGGAGCTGACCCACAGATAGCGCGGTCGTCACTGCTCTGTGCTCGGACGCTGGGCTCGGGTCCGTAACACCTCCCCACCAAAAAGAATTTGGTTTGGGGTTCTATAAAGAAAAACACAAACCAAATTAGTACGTGGATACAACTCCACACGTACTCACGTACATTAAGAACTTTGGTGGCTAGGCTGTCTTGTCCACAAAACTGTCCTAATGGGCAACTCTGGCATGAAGGAAACTTGTAGATGGAAGGCAATGACCTGCCTGATGTGATCTTCCACACTTCCACTGCGATGTCAAGCAGCGGCATAATCTCACTTGCCTCAAGTAAGGATCGGTATAGACACGATCTGGGGCGACTCGACACCTCCCTGTGTCGTGGCAGCGTTGATGGCTGGTTACAGACGGCATTTCTAGTACCGGTCCAGTAGTCCTTCAGGGAGACGGGAACCTGGAATACAGGGGTCTGATAATTTAGAGTGACAGCGACAGTGGGTAAGACAGTACTTACAGCATACACCTCTACTAGGCCCACACCTAGTTCCAGCAACTCTCGATTTGCAACTCTCGCAGTGCAAATCTCCAATCCCTGGGATCTCTTCACGATGTTCAAGGGAGCCATCATCTGTCGGGTCGTCCACTGGTCCTTACTGAGAACACACACGAGAACAAAAAATACCGCTAGGAAACATTTGGTTAATTTAGGGACAAGTTTCATGAGCCTGTAATGTCCATAGCCGGCTATATCCATTAGCCTGGTTTGGACCGAAGAGGGCACTATAACCTTCGCACTTACCTCACATACCTCCGACGTCTGGGGAATCTCTGGCCGGTTCAATGAACGCTGTACCTTGCCATACCGCAAGTACTCAGGTGCCTTCACTCCAGACTCTGGGGTATCCGTGGGTGCTTGCACACGAGGCCTCTCTTTTCGCTCAGTCGCTTCTGCCTCCTAAACCGCATGTTCCTCGTCGGGAGAAGAATCGGGAGACTCTGCTATAATGCTGTCGATCTGTGGGTCAGAGGAAGGATTAAACATGTTATCTATTTCAAGGTCTGTCTGTACCTGAACATTACCACTGCCTGTTGTTACCTCAGACCTTGCTGTTCCGGCTGACTCGTCCGCGACCTTGGGATGATTGTTGCTCCAATCTGTCACCAAGTCGTTGGCTAGTATCACGTCAATCCCAGCTATAGGTAGGGTATCGACTACTGCCAACGCACATGTGCCGCTGAAGTAAGGCGAGTCGAGATGTACCGGCACTAAGGGGGCGACATACTGCGTCCTAGGAAACCCAACCAGGACAACCTTTTGTCTCGCATCCACACTCACTCCCTCGGGTAACGAGTTTCTCACGATCAGGGACTGGGCTGCTCCACTATCTCTGAGCTCTACAACTGATCTACCAGTATGATCACTCGATACATACCCGCCTGAAGTGTGAGGGGAAAACAATCTTGGTTCTTCCTGCGTAGTCGTAGACTGGCTTCCTGCTGGTAGTGTCACACAGCTCATCAACATCACCTCCCTACGTGCGCCGCTACCTCTTCTGCCTCGGCACATAGCAGCTACATGCCCTTTCTGCCCACAAGTCCAGCACACCATATTCCTCCTCGGACTCCGGTGTTGCGGACTATTAGGACTAGTCCTTCGGGGGCTACTTGGGGGCGTCTTCTTAGCGCTTTATGGGACGAGGGTCTCCTCTTCGTCATGACGAGGTTTATCAAACCGGCGTGGGTAATTCCTTGGGACATACTTAGCAGAAGGCCTATGCGTTAAGATGTACTCTTCAGCCATGGTGGCCGCCGCACTTAAGGTCTCCACCTGCTGCTCTTCCAAGTATGTCTTCAGGTCTCCCGACAGAGAGTCTTTGAAGTCCTCTAACAGTATGAGCTGCTCGAGGTCTTCTTTGGTCTCCACCTTCCGAGAGGCACACCATTCCTGGAAAAGTCGCTCCTTGATTGTGGCGAATTCGGTGAACGTGTGCTCTGAGGTCTTTTTCAGGTTCCTGAACTTCTGCCTGTACACCTCGGGTACTAATTGGTACACCATGAGCACCACCTTCTTCACCTTGTCGTTATCGCCAGAGTCATCAAGGGACAACGTGGAGTAGGCGATTTGGGCCTTCCCAGTCAAGACAGACTGTATCATGATGGCCCAATTCTCCTTTGGCCACTCCAAAGAGGCTGGGACTTTCTCGAAGGCCGCGAAGAACTTCGAAACTTCCTTCTCGTTGAACTTCGGGACCATTTTGATGTTCCTCACCAGATCGAAAATACTTGTTTCCGTTGTTTGCCTCCGACCACCTAATCGCAATACTTTTAGCTCATGTTGTCTCTCTCTTTCCTCTCTGTCTCTTCGTTATTGCCTGTCTCTTTCTTCTCTCTCTCGCTTCTCTTCTCTTTCTCGCTCTTCTCTCTCTCGTTTCTCTTCTCTTTCCCGCTCTTCTCTTTCTCTTTCTCGTTCTTCTCTCTCTCGTTTCTCTTCCCTTTCTCGCTCTCGCTCTTCTTTCTCTCTTTCTAATTCTAAACGCCTCATCTCCAATTCTTTATCTTTCATCTCCATTTCTGTATCTTTTAATTCTCGTTCTAATTCTAATTTCTTCCATTCTATCTCACGATTTATTTCCAAGGCACGCATTTTTACTGTAAGTAGGCTAATATTCAGCTCACCTGCATCACTGTCAATGTCACTGCCCTTATCTTCCTTTTCAGTGGAAGCTACTTCCTCACTTGCTTTTGTACCTTGTGCCTCACTTTCCTCTTTCTCTTCGGCCTTCAAATGCCGGTGAACCTTGGACAAGATCTCCACATGGGAATCACTGGCACGTATCTTGATCTCCAGGTAGGCACTCACTAGTACAAGTTCCTGTTTCCCCAGATATTTTAATCTGGCAAGACAGTCCTCCCTGTTCAGAAAAGCCTGAACATCGTCCAGATCATCGATAGTCACTTTTTCTGCCATTGTCACTTAGATGGAACACTAGCACTTAACACACCGCTTTCACTTAGCACTTAACGCACCGAGCACTGTTCTACGTCAATATTGCACTTTATCGCACCAAACACTGCACTTGCCAATATTGCACGTAATTACACCGGGCACTGCACTACGCAATATTGCACTTAATCACAGCGAGCACCTCACTCTACAATATTGCACTGAATCACACCGAGCACTGCACAGGACGTATAACGTCCTAATAGTCACACACAGGGGGAATTATTTACAGGGATTGCGCCACTTCACCACCCCTGTCAAACATACTTGACAAGGGGTCGGATCCCGCTGGGGATGCCAATTATGTTACGGCCCTATTGGGTCGCAACTGGGTTCTTTCTCTGATGTTATTAGAGTTTGGGTATCCGGCCCCATGCTAGTAGTGGCTTTCAAGAGGTGTGTTCCGTAACGCAAGTAAATTAAAGGGGAAGGGATAAAACTGCACAAAATTAAATATATATTCACCACCACCAATAAATAAATATATAAACCGTCACAAGCGGGGTTGCTATTACTACACTTATTTACAATAACTTCTTCGAAGACACGAGATGCTCCACGGTGCTCAACGATGCTTAGCCCTTGATCCTCTTCTTTGTGGCCGTACGATGAATCTTTAGATTCTCCTAGCGAGTCTACCCCGCCACAGGCCAGCCAAATCACAATCCCACTGGGTGCACCGTCGTGGAGGCCGTCAACCACAAATCCAGCCTGTAGCTGGCAGGTTCCAATCAGCAATGCTGCGTAGGCCACTCCACGACCGATACTAGGGTTGCGAGCCCTAGGCAGGAGCCTCGTGTGATTCCACAGATCACTCTCCTCACCACAACACCCCAGTGGCTAGTCTTCTCCACCAGTCAGCCCCAGGCACAACAATCCCTGGTTCTGCCACCTCACAGGCAGGCTAACACAACAGTGTTCATCCGGGGGGGGGGGGGGGTGACTTACAGCTTCAGCAGCAAATGCGTGGAGGTTCTACGGCTGCCTTGGGTAGACTGATCCACTGTCCAATATATATATATATATATATATATATATATATATATATATATATATATTGTGACAATAATCTCCTTCAAGAGATTGAGCCTGCTTTTCCCTCCACAAGTACGTCGTTACATCTATATAAAACTACTATGGAAGAAATGTCCAACAACGACAACAACACCAGCAAGGTTTGCCAGAGAGCAAAACGTATGCAGACAGGGACACCTGCTCAGACTCAAACCGCCAAACTACCCGTCTTGCTGCCGGCTCCTCGCTGATTGGTCGCCGGTCTGGCTGCAACTGCACTCGCCCACCATACTACTTGATGTCTGGGGCCGCCACGACCTCAGTCCTCAGAATATTCAGTGCTTTCACACAGTTAACACTTCTCCCTGCTATATATATATATGTCGTACCTAGTAGCCAGAACGCACTTCTCAGCCTACTATGCAAGGCCCGATTTGCCTAATAAGCCAAGTTTTCACGAATTAATATATTTTCTCTATTTTTTTTCTTATGAAATGATAAAGCTACCCATTTCATTATGTATGAGGTCAATTTTTTTTTATTGGAGTTAAAATTAATGTAGATATATGACCAAACCTAACCAACCCTACCTAACCTAACCTAACCTACCATTATAGGTTAGGTTAGGTTAGGTAGCCGAAAAAGTTAGGTTAGGTTAGGTTAGGTAGGTTAGGTAGTCGAAAAACAATTAATTCATGAAAACTTGGCTTATTAGGATAATCGGGCCTTGCATAGTAGGCTGAGAAGTGAGTTCTGGCTACGAGGTACGACATATATATATATATATATATATATATATATATATATATATATATATATATATATATATATATATATATATTGGTGTATACTGGCAGCAGGTTTTCTTTCAAACATGTTTCATTGAATATGACCGCATATTCTGTATTTATTATTTTCTGGTTTAGGGCTTCTATCCCTCTAACTATTTTCTTAGCATCAGGGCTTAATTGAAATAGGAGTTCTCCAAAACTCATTTTCGTACTTTTAAGGTGAAGAAAAGAAGTGATTTACTATAGAGTGTATTACACTTATTTGTATAATTTGCACGACGTTTCGAACCTCCATGGTTCATTCTCAAGTGAACAGATCTTACAATACTAGTTGATTTTATACCCGCATTAGGTCAGGTGATAATACAATGAAGGTGAAAACATGGGGGGATACATAAGGGATAAACATAGGGGCTGCAGAAGGATTATTGGCCCATACGAGGCATCTCCTATCTAAACACAAAGATTAAATGATTAAATGAGTTTTGGAGAACTCCTATTTCAATTAAGCCCTGATGCTAAGAAAATAGTTAGAGGGATAGAAGCCCTAAACCAGAAAATAATAAATACAGAATATGCGGTCATATTCAATGAAACATATATATATATATATATATATATATATATATATATATATATATATATATATATATATATATATATATATATATATATATATTGTGACAATAATCTCCTTCACGAGATTGAGCCTGCTTTTCCCTCCACAAGTACGTCGTTACATCTATATAAAACTACTATGGAAGAAATGTCCAACAACGACAACAACACCAGCAAGGTTTGCCAGAGAGCAAAACGTATGCAGCCAGGGACACCTGCTCAGACTCAAACCGCCAAACTACCCGTCTTGCTGCCGGCTCCTCGCTGATTGGTCGCCGGTCTGGCTGCAACTGCACTCGCCCACCATACTACTTGATGTCTGGGGCCGCCACGACGTCAGTCCTCAGAATATTCAGTGCTTTCACACAGTTAACACTTCTCCCTGCTAGACGTAAGTTTTGGCGTACGTGTACTAAGAGAGGTGATAGCTTAAAGCCGATATTCCCGCACCTCTCATTTACTTGTATATTGCACTTCTTGTTATTTTGCTCACTTGTCTTAACGTAACTTTTCATTGTGCCATTTAATTATTCTTATTATTTTGATTGATTTTATTATACGAATTTGTTTGTCCATTTTATTCATGTTTTGATTTATTTACCGTAATTAAAATTTCATTGTTAAAATTTACTTGTGTTTTGTGTGTCTTCTCCTTACCTTACCACAGACGAAGTTCCAGATTTTCTATTTTTTTTTTTATACTATGTGACGAGGCCATACCCCTAGCTTTGAACAGCCGAACACCAACGCGTTACCGTCACATATTATATGGGGGCCTGTCCTAGGAGCTTCACTCAGGTACTGGTGCCAAGTGGTAATTTATGGTAAGCGTATTTAACTTTGTTAACGTAGCTTTTACTATTTTCATATTCAATTTCATTTTTATATGGTGCGGTGTATTGTGCATTACGAGAGTAACATATGGTGAAGGTGAGACAACTTTGGATTACGTGGTGACTGTAGGCCTCAGTCATACTCTTAATTGGTCATCTCTCCCTCCGTGTTATTACTCGTGTTTACCATCTTTGTCCCTTGGATATTTCTCATTTTTGACAGATCATCATATTGGTACCCTGGTACTGTGGTCTGCCCCGGGTCAAGAGTACCCAATCTTCTGCAATCTGGACTGTAGGAGGACAAAGAGGGCCATAGTTCCTCTAGCTCGAACTGTAGTTGCTGAATTGGGACCTCAGCAGCAGTTCTCGTCACCAGTTGACACCTCGCACCCCTACACGTCAGTCAGAGATGATGATACATACAACGGTAGGGAATTAGCTTACTTTTTCAGAGCACAAAAGTTCGCTAATTCTGTAAGTATCATATTAAATTCAGTAGGAAAAACTTGCTTTATGTCCTATAGAGACTTGGCAAGGTATGCCTACATCCTTGGACTACCAATTTTACTTTTGAGGCAATTTACTGTTTCATTTGTTTTCGAAACTCTGTTTCATTTGTTAGTAGGATTTTCTTGCCCTTATCCTCTTACATGAGTACCGGGTACAAGATTTCCTGCGCCCTTGATTTAATTTAATCATTTAACATCTTTTACTTAACTTTAATTGTTAAAGATCCCACAGGATAGGTACCAGTTGCCACGTTGTCCTATTTCTGACATTCACTATTGAATATTCGTGTACCTTTATTTGCTAATTTCACCATGTTTCGTCTCCAAGCTTTCCGGGCAAATCCAGCAGGTGAAATAGGGACTTTAAGTCGTGCCAAGAGGACTGAATTACAAACTCTTGCACATGAGTATCAACTAGAAGTTCCCTACCAAACCAACAAAAATGACCTACACAACCTGTTGCTGGATTACTATTTAGAGCAAGGTAAGATAGACTCTGAAACTCATGAAACTTACTATATTGCAGATAAAACTGACTTGGCAACGATGAAACTCAAACTAGAGCTGGCCAAGATTAAACGTGAACAACAAGAACGAGCTGCTGCCATACGAAGGGAAGAACACGAACAAGAAATCACCCTCAGAGAACGCGAAGCTGCCTTGAGGAGAGAAGAACACGAACGTGAGGTCGCATTACTCCGTGAACGTGAACGAGTACAGCTTGAAACACTCCAGGAGCGGGAACGCGTACAGCTTGAAACCAAACAACGCGAGTTGGAGATGCAACGCGAACATGACAAGCAACAAGCGACTCTGGCTCTAGAGTGTAGTCAACGAGAAATCGCCTTGGAAACTTCACACTTCACTCAACGCCAACAAGCTACTGCCAATCTTCCCGTCAGTTTTAATATATCACATGCAAGTAAGTTAATGCCATCCTTTGTAGAAGCAGAAGTTGATGTGTTCTTTACCACCTTTGAAACCCTTGCTAATCAACTCAGTTGGCCTGTCGACCAATGGGCCACACTTCTCAGAGTCCATCTTACAGGTAGAGCTGCAGTCACACTCAGTACTCTGGCGTCTGAGAATGACTACCCGACTCTGAAACAAGCAGTGTTGGACGCCTACCTACTCTCTACTGAAAGTTATAGAAGGAAATTCCGTGACCACCTGAAGGCAAGTACCACTACCTTCCTCGAGTTTGCTAACACGAAACGGAGGTATTTCATGAAATGGCTGGAAGCAGCACATGTCTCTACTTTTACAGAACTCGTCAACCTGATGCTTGTTGAAGAATTCTTGAGACGTGTGCCGCCTCCTGTCCGCCTCTACTTAGCAGATAAAGAAGAAACCGACTACCTGAAGTGTGCTAAGTCGGCTGACACTTACAGCCTCATCCACCGGCTGACACCCGAACCATCCTCCAGTAAGAAGTCGTGGTACAGTTACGAGAAAGTGAGCCCCGATCAAGCTGGTTCGCAACTGTACTGCAAGTATTGTAGACTCTATGGACATACCATAGACAAGTGTGGTAAGTCTCAATACAAGGGAACCACTGAACAACAAAAACCCAAACCAACTCCTCCTAAGTCCGGTAAGCCTGTGATGAATGTTGGTGTTAATGTTAATGATCTTTCTCTTTTCAGTAACCACCTGTATACTGGAACTGTCTCTGCCAACGGTTCAAATCCGGAGGGACGTTTCAAATTGAAGATCTTGAGGGACACAGCGGCTCTTCAATCGATCATCTTGAAGTCGGCTGTGCCCAACATCGTCTACACCGGAGAAACTGTCTTCATCACTGACCTCACTGCTACCACTCCATACCCTCTCGCCAGAGTCCACCTGGATTGTCCCTACGTGAACGGAGAAGTCCAAGTCGCCGTCAGGGAAAAGCCTTTTCCCATGCCTGGAGTGCAACTTCTCCTAGGCAACGACTTGGCAGAAGACCTGCAACCGACCAACCTAATCGTTATGGACAAACCCCAGGTGTGTAACTCTGTGCCAAGTAACCCTATTCTAGCGTATGTTCCAGCAGAGGTTCAAGAGAGTGATGAAGTTTCTCCTCCGGTTCTCGTGACCACCCGTGCACAAGCCGCACGTCCACAGCCAGCTGACTCTACTGCTACCGCTGTCCCTCAAGACCCTCAGAAACTACCCCCGCATCTGACCAAGTTGGAGTTCCGTAAGTTGCAGAGGGAAGATCTTACTTTAACACCATTGTTTTTCCAGGCTGAGACTCAACCCGACAGTATTCCTGGGTTCTTCCTAGAGAACGACTTGCTCTACCGCAGATATAGACCCAGTAAACTGAAGGAGGAGGACGATTGGGCCAACATCGACCAACTTGTGATTCCTACCAGCCTGCGGCCCACTATTCTACACCTGGCCCACGGAGCACTCTCCCACTACGGCTTCAACAAGACTTACCATGGAATTCGTCAAGACTACTACTGGCCAGGTATGGTAAATAACGTCAAACAGTACGTAAAACAGTGTCATACATGTCAGATGGCAGGCAAACCGAACATCTCTATTCCAGAGCGCCACTGATTCCCATACAGGTGCCTGCGGAACCTTTCCACAGACTCATAATAGACTGTGTTGGTCCTTTACCTCGGACCAGTTCGGGTAACGCCTACATCCTAACCATCCTGTGTCCTACCACCAGATTTCCCATAGCAGTTCCAGTGAAGAACATCACGGCTGCTACGGTTATAAAACATCTATTGAAGATCTTCACTCAATACGGATTTCCCAGGAGATTCAGAGCGACTGTGGTACCAACTTCACCAGTGATCTCTTCAAAAGGACACTGAGGAGTTCAACATCAAACAGGTATTGTCCAGCCCCTATCATCCTGCTTCACAGGGTTCTCTTGAACGTAGTCATCAGACTATCAAAGCACTCTTGAAAAGTTTTGTAGTGAAACCTCTAAGGATTGGGATAAGCAGATTGACCTTATAATGTGTATTTTCAGAAGTCTCCCAATGAGTCCCTAGGAGTATCTCCTTATGAGATGCTCTACGGCCGTAAGTGCCGTACTCCCCTAAAGGCTTTCAAAGACTCTCTCCGAGATGCCACCTTCAGTGAGCATCAGAATGTGCCCCAGTTTCTTCAAAACCTTCAACACATTCTAGAGAGAGTCCACCGTTTTGCCCATGATAATCTATTGAAAGCCCAGGAGAGAATGAAGACTCAATACGACCAGACCAGCAAAGTAAGAAAATTCAAGCCGGAGACTTCGTCCTTGCATACTTCCCTATCCCAGGTTCACCTTTACAAAACAGATTTTCAGGACCCTACCGCGTCAAAGAGTGCAGGAATAACAACAACTACGTAATAGAGACTCCAGATAGGCGGCGGAAGACCCAGCTGTGCCACGTCAACCTCCTGAAGCAATATAATGGTACTCCTCCCACCGTCCTAATTAACTATTCCACCTTCACAGAACCCTACATCCACAGTGAGACCTTCCAGCTTCTCCTCCCGAAAGCACTGACAAGGAGTCAGCGCTTTCTAATTCCGAAATCCTTAATGATCTTCCCAAATACTTTCAGGATATAATCGTGCTCCTTTGCCATATTCTAATTCCACTCTCACCTCGTCAGATAAGCCCTTCATCCTCCATGTCGACGCCAGTGGTACCGACATTGGTGGTGTCGTGATGCAGCAACGAGGGCAAGGAGAATACACCTGTCAGCGACTACTGCTACAAAGGAACTACGGAACAATTGGCAAGGAGCTACTATCCATCGTCCTGAACCTCCAACACTTCGATCCGTACCTACAAGGCGCCAGGTCTACCACCATCTTCTCAGACCACAACCCTCTCCGCTTCCTACATCAAGCCCAATTCACCAACCAGCGTCTTCTACGATGGGCTCTGTATTTACAAGATTTCAACCTGGAGATCCGCTATATCAAGGGTTCTGACAACACCATAGCCGATGCCCTCTCCAGAGTTTATGAAGTAGAAGCGACTCCATCCATTACTCCACCACATAACGACGTACTTCTTCCAGAACCGCAGGCTTCAGGGGGAGTTGTGACAATAATCTCCTTCAAGAGATTGAGCCTGCTCTTCCCTCCACAAGTACGTCGTTACATCTATATAAAACTACTATGGAAGAAATGTCCAACAACGACAACAACACCAGCAAGGTTTGCCAGAGAGCAAAACGTATGCAGCCAGGGACACCTGCTCAGACTCAAACCGCCAAACTACCCGTCTTGCTGCCGGCTCCTCGCTGATTGGTCGCCGGTCTGGCTGCAACTGCACTCGCCCACCATACTACTTGATGTCTGGGGCCGCCATGACCTCAGTCCTCAGAATATTCAGTGCTTTCACACAGTTAACACTTCTCCCTGCTAGACGTAAGCTTTGGCGTACGTGTACTAAGAGAGGTGATAGCTTAAAGCCGATATTCCCGCACCTCTCATTTACTTGTATATTGCACTTCTTGTTATTTTGCTCACTTGTCTTAACGTAACTTTTCATTGTGTCATTTAATTATTCTTATTATTTTGATTGATTTTATTATACGAATTTGTTTGTCCATTTTATTCATGTTTTGATTTATTTACCGTAATTAAAATTTCATTGTTAAAATTTACTTGTGTTTTGTGTGTCTTCTCCTTACCTTACCACAGACGAAGTTCCAGATTTTCTATTTTTTTTTTTATACTATGTGACGAGGCCATACCCCTAGCTTTGAACAGCCGAACACCAACGCGTTACCGTCACAATATTTATATATATATATATATATATATATATATATATATATATATATATATATATATATATATATATATATATATATATATATATATACACAACTGAATAGAACTTACGCATCTCCGATATCGTTTATATCTACATTTGAGTGAGGTGGATGGGGTGAGGTGCCATTAATAGGGAATTAATTTCATCAACACAAGACAGAACAAGAGGTGGCATTAATAGGGTATTAATTTGATCAACACAAGACAGAACACGAAACAATGGGTATTGAATAGGAGTGATTGTAGAAAGCCTATTGGTCCATATTTCTTGATGCTTCTATATTGGAGCGGAGTCGTGAGGTGGGTAGAATATAGTTGTGCATTAATTGGCTGTTGATTGCTGTGTTGACTTCCTGATGTGTAGTGCCTCGCAAAACGTCAAGCCGCCTGCTATCGCTGTATCTATCGATGATTTCTGTGTTGTTTACTAGGATTTCTCTGGCGATGGTTTGGTTGTGGGAAGAGATTATATGTTCCTTAATGGAGCCCTGTTGCTTATGCATCGTTAAACGCCTAGAAAGCGATGTTGTTGTCTTGCCTATATACGGTTTTTTTTGGAGCTTACAGTCCCCAAGAGGGGCATTTGAAGCATAGACGACGTTAGTCTCTTTTAAAGCGTTCTGTTTTGTGTCTGGAGAGTTTCTCATGAGTAGGCTGGCCGTTTTTCTGGTTTTATAGTAAATCGTCAGTTGTATCCTCTGATTTTTGTCTGTAGGGATAACGTTTCTATTAACAATATCTTTCAGGACCCTTTCCTCCGTTTTATAAGCTGTGGAAAAGAAGTTCCTGTAAAATAGTCTAATAGGGGTATAGGTGTTGTGTTAGTTGTCTCTTCAGAGGTTGCATGGCTTTTCACTTTCCTTCTTATGATGTCTTCGACGAAACCATTGGAGAAGCCGTTATTGACTAGGACCTGCCTTACCCTACAGAGTTCTTCGTCGACTTGCTTCCATTCTGAGCTGTGACTGAGAGCACGGTCGACATATGCGTTAACAACACTCCTCTTGTACCTGTCTGGGCAGTCGCTGTTGGCATTTAGGCACATTCCTATGTTCGTTTCCTTAGTGTAGACTGCAGTTTGGAAACCTCCGCCCTTTTCCATGACTGTTACATCTAGAAAGGGCAGCTTCCCATCCTTTTCCATCTCGTAAGTGAAACGCAGCACAGAACTCTGCTCAAATGCCTCCTTCAGCTCCTGCAGATGTCTGACATCAGGTACCTGTGTAAAAATGTCGTCAACATACCTGCAGTATATGGCCGGTTTCAAGTTCATGTCGACTAAGACTTTTTGCTCGATGGTACCCATGTAGAAGTTTGCAAACAGGACACCTAGGGGAGAACCCATGGCGACCCCATCTACTTGCTTATACATGTGCCCATCCGGGCTCAAGAAGGGTGCCTCTTTAGTACAAGCTTGGAGTAGTTTCCTCAGAATATTTTCTGGTATGTCAAGAGGAGTACAGGCTGGATCACGATACACTCTGTCGGCTATCATTCCGATTGCCTCGTCCACAGGTACGTTGGTAAACAGCGATTCTACGTCCAACGAGGCTCTTATCCCTGTGACCCGTGTGCCCCGCAGTAAGTCAACAAATTCCTTTGGAGACTTCAGGCTGAAGGCGCAAGGAACATAAGGAGTCAGCAGGCCGTTGAGTCGCTTCGCCAGTCTGTACGTGGGTGTGGGTATCTGGCTAATGATTGGCCGAAGTGGGTTTCCAGGCTTGTGTGTCTTGACATTTCCATACGCATATCCAGGTTTATATTCCCCAATGATCTTTGGCAGGTTGAGTCCGGATTTCTTGGCGTTCACAGTTTCGATCAGTTTGTTGACCTTTGCTTTTAATTCGGCTGTAGTGTCCTTCGTTACCCTTTGGAACTTAGTTTGGTCAGAGAGTATGATGTTCATTTTCGCCAGATATTCGTCTTTTTTAAGAATGACATATATTGGCGACTTGTCACCTTTCCTGACAACTATCTCCTTGTTCTCACGAAGGCTTTTAGCTGCCGCTTTAAGCGACATATATATTATATATATTATATATATATATATATATATATATATATATATTATATATATATATATATATATATATTAAGATATATATATATATATATATATATATATATATATATATATATATATATATATATAACTGAAAACTCACACCCCAGAAGTGACTCGAACCCATACTCCCAGGAGCAACGCAACTGGTATGTACAAGACGCCTTAATCCACTTGACCATCACGACCGGACAATAATGAGGTGATAGCCGAGGCTATTTGAACCACCCCACCGCCGGCACTCGGATAGTAATCTTGGGCATAGCATTTTACCAAATCACCTCATTCTTTGGGGCACACGTGAGGAACACAAATGCGAACAAGCCTGAATAGTCCCCAGGACAATATGCAACTGAAAACTCACACCCCAGAAGTGACTCGAACCCATACTCCCAGGAGCAACGCAACTGGTATGTACAAGACGCCTTAATCCACTTGACCATCACGACCGGACAATAATGAGGTGATAGCCGAGGCTATTTGAACCACCCCACCGCCGGCACTCGGATAGTAATCTTGGGCATAGCATTTTACCAAATCACCTCATTCTTTGGGGCACACGTGAGGAACACAAATGCGAACAAGCCTGAATGGTCCCCAGGACAATATGCAACTGAAAACTCACACCCAGAAGTGACTCGAACCCATACCCAGGCAACGCAACTGGTATGTACAAGACGCCTTAATCCACTTGACCATCACGACCGGACAATAATGAGGTGATAGCCGAGGCTATTTGAACCACCCCACCGCCGGCACTCGGATAGTAATCTTGGGCATAGCATTTTACCAAATCACCTCATTCTTTGGGGCACACGTGAGGAACACAAATGCGAACAAGCCTGAATGGTCCCCAGGACAATATGCAACTGAAAACTCACACCCCAGAAGTGACTCGAACCCATACTCCCAGGAGCAACGCAACTGGTATGTACAAAACGCCTTAATCCACTTGACCATCACGACCGGACAATAATGAGGTGATAGCCGAGGCTATTTGAACCACCCCACTGCCGGCACTCGGATAGTAATCTTGGGCATAGCATTTTACCAAATCACCTCATTCTTTGGGGCACACGTGAGGAACACAAATGCGAACAAGCCTGAATGGTCCCCAGGACAATATGCAACTGAAAACTCACACCCCAGAAGTGACTCGAACCCATACTCCCAGGAGCAACGCAACTGGTATGTACAAGACGCCTTAATCCACTTGACCATCACGACCGGACAATAATGAGGTGATAGCCGAGGCTATTTGAACCACCCCACCGCCGGCACTCGGATAGTAATCTTGGCATAGCATTTTACCAAATCACCTCATTCTTTGGGGCCCCCGTGAGGAACACAAATGCGAACAAGCCTGAATGGTCCCCAGGACAATATGCAACTGAAAACTCACACCCCAGAAGTGACTCGAACCCATACTCCCAGGAGCAACGCAACTGGTATGTACAAGACGCCTTAATCCACTTGACCATCACGACCGGACAATAATGAGGTGATAGCCGAGGCTATTTGAACCACCCCACCGCCGGCACTCGGATAGTAATCTTGGGCATAGCATTTTACCAAATCACCTCATTCTTTGGGGCACACGTGAGGAACACAAATGCGAACAAGCCTGAATGGTCCCCAGGACAATATGCAACTGAAAACTCACACCCCAGAAGTGACTCGAACCCATACTCCCAGGAGCAACGCAACTGGTATGTACAAGACGCCTTAATCCACTTGACCATCACGACCGGACAATAATGAGGTGATAGCCGAGGCTATTTGAACCACCCCACCGCCGGCACTCGGATAGTAATCTTGGGCATAGCATTTTACCAAATCACCTCATTCTTTGGGGCACACGTGAGGAACACAAATGCGAACAAGCCTGAATGGTCCCCAGGACAATATGCAACTGAAAACTCACACCCCAGAAGTGACTCGAACCCATACTCCCAGGAGCAACGCAACTGGTATGTACAAAACGCCTTAATCCACTTGACCATCACGACCGGACAATAATGAGGTGATAGCCGAGGCTATTTGAACCACCCCACCGCCATACGGGAGTATGGGTTCGAGTCACTTCTGGGGTGTGAGTTTTCAGTTGCATATTGTCCTGGGGACCATTCAGGCTTGTTCGCATTTGTGTTCCTCACGTGTGCCCCAAAGAATGAGGTGATTTGGTAAAATGCTATGCCCAAGATTACTATCCGAGTGCCGGCGGTGGGGTGGTAGTGTTGTGGAGGAGGAGGAGGAGGAGAGTAGTGTTGTGGAGGAGGAGGAAGAGGAGGAGGGTAGTGTTGTGGAGGAGAAGGAGGAGGAGGGTAGTGTTGTGGAGGAGGAAGAGGAGGGTTGTGTTGAAGAGGAGAAAGAGGAGGGTAGTGTTGTGGAGGAGGAGGGTAGTGTCGTGGAGGAGGAGGAGGAGAAGTAGGAGGAGGGAAGTGTTGTGGAGGAGGAAGAGGTAGGTAGTGTTGTGGAGGAGGAAGAGGAGGGTTGTGTTGTGGGGGAGGAAGAGGAGGGAAGTGATTTGGAGGAGGAGGAGAAAGAGGGTAGTGTAGTGGTGGTGGAAGAGGAGGGTAGTGTTGTGGAGGAAGAGGAACAGGGAAGTGTTGTGGAGGAGGAAGAGGAAGGTCGTGTTGTGGAGGAGGAGGAAAAGGGTAGTGTTGTGGAGGAGGAGGAGGAGGAGGGTAGTGTTGTGGAGGAGGAGGAAGAGGAGGAGGGTAGTGTTGTGGAGGAGAAGGAGGGGTAGGGTAGTGTTGTGGAGGAGGAAGAGGATTGTTGTGTTGAAGAGGAGAAAGAGGAGGATAGTGTTGTGGAGGAGGAGGGTAGTGTCGTGGAGGAGGAGGAGGAGGAGGAGGAGGGAAGTGTTGTGGAGGAGGAAGAGGAGGGTTGTGTTGTGGGGGAGGAAGAGGAGGGAAGTGTTTTGGAGGAGGAGGAGAAAGAGGGTAGTGTACTGGTGGTGGAAGAGGAGGGTAGTGTTGTGGAGGAGTAGGAGGAGGGTTGTGTTGAGGAGGACGAAGAGGAGGGTAGTGTTGTAGAGGAGGAAGGATAGGGTAGTGTTGTAGAGGAGGAAGAGGAGGGTAGTAATGTAAAGGAGGAAAAGGAGAGTAGTGTTGTAGAGGAGGAAGAGGAAAGTAGTGTTGTAGAGGAGGAAGAGGAGAATAGTGTTGTAAAGGAAGAAGAGGAGGGTAGTGTTGTAGAGGAGGAAGAGTATGGTAGTGTTGTGGAGGAGGAAGAGTAGGGTAGTGTTGTGGAGGAAGAGGAGGAGGGTAGTTTTGTGGAGGAGGAAGAGGAGGGTAGTGTTGTGGAGGAGGAGGAGGAGGGTAGTGTTGTGGAGGAGGAAGAGGAGAGTAGTGTTGTAGAGGAGGAAGAGGAGGGTAGTAATGTAGAGGACGAAGAGGAGAGTAGTGTTGTAGAGGAGGAAGAGGAGAGTAGTGTTGTAAAGGAGGAAGCGGAGGGTAGTGTTGTAGAGGAGGAAGAGTAGATAGTGTTGTGGAGGAGGAAGAGTAGGGTAGTGTTGTGGAGGAAGAGGAGGAGGGTAGTGTTGTGGAGGAGGAGGAGGAGGGCTAGTGTTGTGGAGGAGGAAGAGGAGGGTAGTGTTGTGGAGGAGGAAGAGGAGGTTAGTTTTGTGGAGGAGGAAGAGGAGGTTAGTTTTGTGGAGGAGGAAGAGGAGGGTAGTGTTGTAAAGGGGGAAGAGGAAGGTAGTTTTGTGGAAGAGGAAGAAGAGGGTAGTGCTGTGGAGGAGGAAGAGGAGGGTAGTGTTGTGGAGGAGGAAGAGGAGGGTAGTGTTGTGGAGGAGGAAGAGGAGGGTACTGCTGTGGAGGAGGAAGAGGAGGGTAATGCTGTGGAGGAGGAAGAGGAGGTAGTGCTGTGGAGGAGGAAGAGTAGGGTAGTGCTGTGGAGGAGGAAGAGGAGGGTAGTGTTGTGGAGGAGGAAGAGGAGGGTAGTGTTGTGGAGGAGGAGGAGGAGGAGGGTAGTGTTGTGGAGGAGGAAAAGGAGAGTAGTGTTGTAGAGGAGGAAGAGAAGGGTAGTAATGTAGAGGAGGAAGAGTAGGGAAGTGTTGTGGAGGAGGAAGAGTAGGGTAGTATTGCATACGAGGAAGAGGTGGGTAGTTTTGTGGAGGAGGAAGAGGAGGGGTTGTGTTGTGGAGGAGGAAGAGGAGGGGTTGTGTTGTGGAGGAGGAAGAGGAGGGTAGTGTTGTGGAGGAGGAAGAGGAGGGTAGTTTTGTGGAGGAGGAAGAGGAGGGGTAGTGTTGTGGAGGAGGAAGAGAAGGGTAGTGATGTGGAGGAGGAAGACGAGGGTAGTGTTGTGGAGAAGGAAGAGGAGGGTAGTGTTGTGGAGGAGGAAGAGGAGGGTAGTGTTGTGGAGGAAGAAGAGGTGAGTAGTCTTGTGGAGGAAGAGGAGGAGGGAAGTGTTCTGGAGAAGGAAGAGGAAGGTCGTGTTCTTGAGGAGGAAGAGGAGGGTAGTGTTGTGGAGGAGGAGGAGGAGGGTAGTGCTGTGAAGGAGGAAGAGGAGGGTAGTGTTGTGGAGGAGGAAGAGGTGGGTAGTTTTGTGGAGGATGAAAAGGAGAGGTAGTGTTGTGGCGGAGGAAGAGGAGGGTAGTGTTGTGGAGGAGGAAGAGGAGGGTAGTTTTGTGGAGGAAGAAGAGGAGGGGTAGTGTTGTGGAGGAGGAAGAGGAGGGTAGTGTTGTGGAGGAGGAAGAGGAGGGTAGTGTTGTAGTGGAGAAAGAGGAGGGTAGTTTTGTGGAGGAGGAAGAGGAGGGTAGTGTTGTGGAGGAGGAAGAGGAGGGTAGTGTTATGGTGGAGCAAGAGGAAGGTCGTGTTGTGGAGAAGGAGGAGGAGGAGGAGGGAAGTTTTGTGCAGGAGGAAGAAGAGGAGGAGGGTAGTGTTGTGGAGGAGGAGGAGGAGGAGGGTAGTGTTGTGGAGGAAGAAGAGGAGGGTAGTGTTGTGGAGGAGGAAGAGGAGGGTAGTGCTGTGGAGGAGGAAGAGAAGGGTAGTGTTGTGGAGGAAGAAGAGGAGGGTAGTGCTGAGGAGGAGGAAGAGGATGGTAGTGCTGTTGAGGAGGAAGAGGAGGGTAGTGTTGTGGAGGAAGAAGAGGAGGGTAGTGTTGTGGAGGAGGAAGAGGAGGGTAGTGCTGTGGAGGAGGAAGAGGAGGGTAGTGTTGTGGAGGAAGAAGAGGAGGGTAGTGTTGTGGAGCAGGAAGATGAGGGTAGTGCTGTGGAAGAGGAAGAGGAGGGTAGTGTTGTGGAGGAAGAAGAGGAGGGTAGTGTTGTGGAGGAGGAGGAGGTGGGGTAGTGTTGTGGAGGAGGAAGAGGAGGGTAGTGTTGGCAAGGAGGAGGTGGGTAGTGCTGTTTAGGAGGAAGAGGAGGGTAGTATTGTGGACGAGGAAGAGGTGGGTAGTTTTGTGGAGGAGGAAGAGGAGGGTAGTGTTGTGGAGGAGGAAGAGGAGGGTAGTGTTGTGGAGGAGGAGGAGGAGGAGAGTAGTGTTGTGGAGGAGGAGGAAGAGGAGGAGGGTAGTGTTGTGGAGGAGAAGGAGGAGGAGGGTAGTGTTGTGGTGGAGGAAGAGGAGGGTTGTGTTGAAGAGGAGAAAGAGGAGGGTAGTGTTGTGGAGGAGGAGGGTAGTGTCGTGGATGAGGAGGAGGAGAAGTAGGAGGAGGGAAGTGTTGTGGAGGAGGAAGAGGTAGGTAGTGTTGTGGAGGAGGAAGAGGAGGGTTGTGTTGTGGGGGAGGAAGAGGAGGGAAGTGATTTGGAGGAGGAGGAGAAAGAGGGTAGTGTAGTGGTGGTGGAAGAGGAGGGTAGTGTTGTGGAGGAAGAGGAACAGGAAAGTGTTGTGGAGGAGGAAGAGGAAGGTCGTGTTGTAAAGCAGGAGGAAAAGGGTAGTGTTGTAGAGGAGGAGGAGGAGGAGGGTAGTGTTGTGGAGGAGGAAGAGGAGGTGGGTAGTGTTGTGGAGGAGAAGGAGGAGGAGGGTAGTGTTGTGGAGGAGGAAGAGGAGGGTTGTGTTGAAGGAGAAAGAGGAGGGTAGTGTTGTGGAGGAGGAGGGTAGTGTCGTGGAGGAGGAGGAGGAGTAGGAGGTGGAGGAGGGAAGTGTTGTGGAGGAGGAAGAGGAGGGTTGTGTTGTGGGGGAGGAAGAGGAGGGAAGTGTTTTGGAGGAGGAGGAGAAAGAGGGTAGAGTACTGGTGGTGGAAGAGGAGGGTAGTGTTGTGGAGGAGTAGGAGGAGGGTTGTGTTGAGGAGGACGAAGAGGAGGGTAGTGTTGTAGAGGAGGAAGAGTAGGGTAGTGTTGTAGAGGAGGAAGAGGAGGGTAGTAATGTAAAGGAGGAAGAGGAGAGTAGTGTTGTAGAGGAGGAAGAGGAGAGTTTGTTGTAAAGGAAGAAGAGGAGGGTAGTGTTGTAGAGGAGGAAGAGTATGGTAGTGTTGTGGAGGAGGAAGAGTAGGGTAGTGTTGTGGAGGAGGAAAAGGAGAGTAGTGTTGTAGAGGAGGAAGAGGAGAGAAGTGTTGTAAAGGAGGAAGCGGAGGGTAGTGTTGTAGAGGAGGAAGAGTAGATAGTGTTGTGGAGGAGGAAGAGTAGGGTAGTGTTGTGGAGGAAGAGGAGGAGGGTACTGTTGTGGAGGAGGAGGAGGAGGGCTAGTGTTGTGGAGGAGGAAGAGGAGGGTAGTGTTGTGGAGGAGGAAGAGGAGGTTAGTTTTGTGGAGGAGGAAGAGGAGGTTAGTTTTGTGGAGGAGGAAGAGGAGGGTAGTGTTGTAAAGGGGGAAGAGGAAGGTAGTTTTGTGGAAGAGGAAGAAAAGGGTAGTGCTGTGGAGGAGGAAGAGGAGGGTAGTGTTGTGGAGGAGGAAGAGGAGGGTAGTGTTGTGGAGGAGGAAGAGGAGGGTACTGCTGTGGAGGAGGAAGAGGAGGGTAATGCTGTGGAGGAGGAAGAGGAGGTAGTGCTGTGGAGGAGGAAGAGTAGGGTAGTGCTGTGGAGGAGGAAGAGGAGGGTAGTGTTGTGGAGGAGGAAGAGGAGGGTAGTGTTGTGGTGGAGGAGGAGGAGGGTAGTGTTGTGGAGGAGGAAGAGGAGAGTAGTGTTGTAGAGGAGGAAGAGAAGGGTAGTAATGTAGAGGAGGAAGAGTAGGGAAGTGTTGTGGAGGAGGAAGAGTAGGGTAGTATTGCATACGAGGAAGAGGTGGGTAGTTTTGTGGAGGAGGAAGAGGAGGGGTTGTGTTGTGGAGGAGGAAGAGGAGGGGTTGTGTTGTGGAGGAGGAAGAGGAGGGTAGTGTTGTGGAGGAGGAAGAGGAGGGTAGTTTAGTGGAGGAGGAAGAGGAGGGGTAGTGTTGTGGAGGAGGAAGAGGAGGGTAGTGTTGTGGAGGAGGAAGAGGAGGGTAGTATTGTGGAGAAGGAAGAGGAGGGTAGTGTTGTGGAGGAGGAAGAGGAGGGTAGTGTTGTGGAGGAAGAAGAGGTGAGTAGTCTTGTGGAGGAAGAGGAGGAGGGAAGTGTTGTGGAGAAGGAAGAGGAAGGTCGTGTTCTTGAGGAGGAAGAGGAGGGTAGTGTTGTGGAGGAGGAGGAGGAGGGTAGTGCTGTGAAGGAGGAAGAGGAGGGTAGTGTTGTGGAGGAGGAAGAGGAGGGTAGTTTTGTGGAGGAAGAAGACTAGGGGTAGTGTTGTGGAGGAGGAAGAGGAGGGTAGTGTTGTGGAGGAGGAAGAGGAGGGTAGTGTTGTAGTGGAGAAAGAAGAGGGTAGTTTTGTGGAGGAGGAAGAGGAGGGTAGTGTTGTGGAGGAGGAAGAGGAGGGTAGTGTTGTGGAAGAGGAAGAGGATGGTAGTACTGTGGAGGAGGAAGAGGAGGGTAGTGTTGTGGAGGAGGAAGAGGAGGGTAGTGTTGTGGAGGAGGAAGAGGAGGGTAGTGTTGTGGAGGAAGAGGAGGGTAGTGTTGTGGAGGAGGAAGAGGAGGGTAGTGTTGAGGAGGAAGAGGAGGGGTAGTGTTGTGGAGGAGGAAGAGGAAAGAAGTGTTGTGGGGGAGGAAGAGGTGGGTAGAGTTGTGGAGGAAGAGGAAGAGGGAAGTGTTGTGGTGGAGCAAGAGGAAGGTCGTGTTGTGGAGAAGGAGGAGGAGGAGGAGGGAAGTTTTGTGCAGGAGGAAGAAGAGAATAGTGTTGTGGAGGAGGAGGAGGAGGAGGGTAGTGTTGTGGAGGAGGAGGAGGAGGGTAGTGTTGTGGAGGAGGAAGAGGAGGGTAGTGTTGTTGAGGAGGAGGAGGAGGAGGGTAGTGTTGTGGAGGAGGAGGAGGAGGAGGGTAGTGTTGTGGAGGAAGAAGAGGAGGGTAGTGCTGTGGAGGAGGAAGAGAAGGGTAGTGTTGTGGAGGAAGAAGAGGAGGGTAGTGTTGTGGAGTAGGAAGAGGAGGGTAGTGCTGTGGAGGAGGAAGAGGATGGTAGTGCTGTGGAGGAGGAAGAGGAGGGTAGTGTTGTGGAGGAAGAAGAGGAGGGTAGTGTTGTGGAGGAGGAAGAGGAGGGTTGTGTTGAAGAGGAGAAAGAGGAGGGTAGTGTTGTTGAGGAGGAGGGTAGTGTCGTGGAGGAGGAGGAGGAGAAGTAGGAGGAGGGAAGTGTTGTGGAGGAGGAAGAGGTAGGGAGTGTTGTGGAGGAGGAAGAGGAGGGTTGTGTTGTGGGGGACGAAGAGGAGGGAAGTAATTTGGAGGAGGAGGAGAAAGAGGGTAGTGTTGTGGTGGTGGAAGAGGAGGGTAGTGTTGTGGAGGAGTAGGAGGAGAGTTGTGTTGAGGAGGACGAAGAGGAGGGTAGTGTTGTAGAGGAGGAAAAGTAGGGTAGTGTTGTGGAGGAGGAAGAGTAGGGTAGTGTTGTTGAGGAGGAAGAGGAGGGTAGTAATGTAAAGGAGGAAGAGGAGAGTAGTGTTGTAGAGGAGGAAGAGGAGAGTAGTGTTGTAAAGGAGAAAGAGGAGGGTAGTGTTGTAGAGGAGGAAGAGTAGGGTAGTGTTGTGGAGGAAGAGGAGGAGGGTAGTTTTGTGGAGGAGGAAGAGGAGGGTAGTGCTGTGGAGGAGGAAGAAGAGGGTAGTGCTGTGAAGGAGGAAGAGGAGGGCAGTGTTGCGGAGGAGGAAGAGGAGGGTAGTGCTGTGGAGGAGGAAGAGGAGGGTAGTGTTGTTGAGGAGGAAGAGGAGGGTAGTGTTGTAAAGGGGGAAGAGGAGAGTAGTTTTGTGGAAGAGGAAGATGAGGGTAGTGCTGTGGAGGAGGAAGAGGAGGGTAATGTTGTGGAGGAGGAAGAGGAGGGAAGTGTTGTGGAGGAGGAAGAGGAGGGTAGTGTTGTGGAGGAGGAAGAGGAGAGTAATGCTGTGGGGCAGGAAGAGGAGGTAGTGCTGTGGAGGACGTAGAGTTGGGTAGTGCTGTGGAGGAGGAAGAGGAGGGTAGTGTTGTGGAGGAGGAAGAGGAGGGTAGTGTTGTGGAGGAGGAGGAGGAGGGAAGTGTTGTGGAGGAGGAAGAGGAGAGTAGTGTTGTAGAGGAGGAAGAGGAGGGTAGTAATGTAGAGGAGGAAGAGGAAAGTAGTGTTGTAGAGGAGGAAGATAAGAGTAGTGTTGTAAAGGAGGAAGCGGAGGGTAGTGTTGTAGAGGAGGAAGAGTTGGGTAGTGTTGTGGAGGAAGAAGAGGAGGGTAGTGTTGTGTAGGAGGAGGAGGAGGGTAGTGCTGTGAAGGAGGAAGAGGAGGGTAGTGTTGTGGAGGAGGAAGAGGTGGGTAGTTTTGTGGAGGAGGAAAAGGAGAGGTAGTGTTGTGGAGGAGGAAGAGGAGGGTAGTGTTGTGGAGGAGGAAGAGGAGGGTAGTGTTGTGGAGTAGGAAGAGGAGGGTAGTGCTGTGGAGGAGGAAGAGGATGGTAGTGCAGTGGAGGAGGAAGAGGAGGGTAGTGTTGTGGAGGAAGAAGAGGAGGGTAGTGTTGTGGAGGAGGAAGAGGAGGGTAGTGCTGTGGAGGAGGAAGAGGAGGGTAGTGTTGTGGAGGAAGAAGAGGAGGGTAGTGTTGTGGAGGAAGAGGAGGGTAGTGCTGTGGAGGAGGAAGAGGAAGGTAGTGTTGTGGAGGAAGAAGAGGAGGGTAGTGGTGTGGAGGAAGAGGAGGGTAGTGTTGGCAAGGAGGAGGTGGGTAGTGCTGTGTAGGAGGAAGAGGAGGGTAGTATTGTGGACGAGGAAGAGGTGGGTAGTTTTGTGGAGGAGGAAGAGGAGGGTAGTGTTGTGGAGGAAGAAGAGGAGGGTAGTGTTGTGGAGCAGGAAGATGAGGGTAGAGCTATGGAGGAGGAAGAGGAGGGTAGTGTTGTGGAGGAAGAAGAGGAGGGTAGTGTTGTGGAGGAGGAGGAGGAGGGGTAGTGTTGTGGAGGAGGAAGAGGAGGGTAGTGTTGGCAAGGAGGAGGTGGGTAGTGCTGTTAAGGAGGAAGAGGAGGGTAGTATTGTGGACGAGGAAGATGTGGGTAGTTTTGTGGAGGAGGAAGAGGAGGGTAGTGTTGTGGAGGAGGAAGAGGAGGGTAGTGTTGTGGAGGAGGAGGAGGAGGAGAGTAGTGTTGTGGAGGAGGAGGAAGAGGAGGAGGGTAGTGTTGTTGAGGAGAAGGAGGAGGAGGGTAGTGTTGTGGAGGAGGAAGAGGAGGGAAGTTTTGTGGAAGAGGAAGATGAGAGTAGTGCTGTGGAGGAGGAAGAGGAGGGTAGTGTTGTGGAGGAGCAAGAGGAGGGTAGTGTTGTGGAGGAGGAAGAGGAGGGTAGTGTTGTGGAGGAGGAAGAGGAGAGTAATGCTGTGGAGCAGGAAGAGGAGGTAGTGCTGTGGAGGACGAAGAGTAGGGTAGTGCTGTGGAGGAGGAAGAGGAGGGTTGTGTTGAAGAGGAGAAAGAGGAGGGTAGTGTTGTTGAGGAGGAGGGTAGTGTCGTGGAGGAGGAGGAGGAGAAGTAGGAGGAGAGAAGTGTTGTGGAGGAGGAAGAGGTAGGTAGTGTTGTGGAGGAGGAAGAGGAGGGGTGTGTTGTGGGGGACGAAGAGGAGGAAAGTGATTTGGAGGAGGAGGAGAAAGAGGGTAGTGTTGTGGAGGAGGAAGAGGAGGGTAGTGTTGTGGAGGAAGAGGAGGGTAGTGTTGTGGAGGAGGAAGAGGAGGGTAGTGTTGTGGAGGAAGAGGAGGGGTAGTGTTGTGGAGGAGGAAGAGGAGGGTAGTGCTGTGGAGGAGGAAGAGGAGGGTAGTGCTGTGGAGGAGGAAGAGAAGGGTAGTGCTGTGGAGGAAGAAGAGGAGGGTAGTGTTGTGGAGTAGGAAGAGGAGGGTAGTGCTGTGGAGGAGGAAGAGGAGGGTAGTGTTGTGGAGGAAGAAGAGGAGGGTACTGTTGTGGAGGAGGAAGAGGAGGGTTGTGTTGAAGAGGAGAAAGAGGAGGGTAGTGTTGTTGAGGAGGAGGGTAGTGTCGTGGAGGAGGAGGAGGAGGAGAAGTAGGAGGAGGGAAGTGTTGTGGAGGAGGAAGAGGTAGGTAGTGTTGTGGAGGAGTAGGAGGAGGGTTGTGTTGAGGAGGACGAAGAGGAGGGTAGTGTTGTAGAGGAGGAAGAGTAGGGTAGTGTTGTGGAGGAGGAAGAGTAGGGTAGTGTTGTAGAGGAGGAAGAGGAGGGTAGTAATGTAAAGGAGGAAGAGGAGAGTAGTGTTGTAGAGGAGGAAGAGGAGAGTAGTGTTGTAAAGGAGAAAGAGGAGGGTAGTGTTGTAGAGGAGGAAGAGTAGGGTAGTGTTGTGGAGGAAGAGGAGGAGGGTAGTTTTGTGGAGGAGGAAGAGGAGGGTAGTGCTGTGGAGGAGGAAGAGGAGGGTAGTGCTGTGAAGGAGGAAGAGGAGGGCAGTGTTGCGGAGGAGGAAGAGGAGGGTAGTGCTGTGGAGGAGGAAGAGGAGGGTAGTGTTGTTGAGGAGGAAGAGGAGGGTAGTGTTGTAAAGGGGGAAGAGGAGGGTAGTTTTGTGGAAGAGGAAGATGAGGGTAGTGCTGTGGAGGAGGAAGAGGAGGGTGCTGTTGTGGAGGAGCAAGAGGAGGGTAGTGTTGTGGAGGAGGAAGAGGAGGGTAGTGTTGTGGAGGAGGAAGAGGAGAGTAATGCTGTGGGGCAGGAAGAGGAGGTAGTGCTGTGGAGGACGAAGAGTAGGGTAGTGCTGTGGAGGAGGAAGAGGAGGGTAGTGTTGTGGAGGAGGAAGAGGAGGGTAGTGTTGTGGAGGAGGAGGAGGAGGGAAGTGTTGTGGAGGAGGAAGAGGAGAGTAGTGTTGTAGAGGAGGAAGAGGAGGGTAGTAATGTAGAGGAGGAAGAGGAAAGTAGTGTTGTAGAGGAGGAAGATAAGAGTAGTGTTGTAAAGGAGGAAGCGGAGGGTAGTGTTGTAGAGGAGGAAGAGTTGGGTAGTGTTGTGGAGGAGGAAGAGTAGGGTAGTGTTGTGGAGGAGGAAGAGGGGGGTTGTGATGTGGAGGAGGAAGAGGAGGGTAGTGTTGTGTAGGAGGAGGAGGAGGGTAGTGCTGTGAAGGAGGAAGAGGAGGGTAGTGTTGTGGAGGAGGAAGAGGTGGGTAGTTTTGTGGAGGAGGAAAAGGAGAGGTAGTGTTGTGGAGGAGGAAGAGGAGGGTAGTGTTGTGGAGGAGGAAGAGGAGGGTAGTGTTGTGGAGTAGGAAGAGGAGGGTAGTGCTGTGGAGGAGGAAGAGGATGGTAGTGCTGTGGAGGAGGAAGAGGAGGGTAGTGTTGTGGAGGAAGAAGAGGAGGGTAGTGTTGTGGAGGAGGAAGAGGAGGGTAGTGCTGTGGAGGAGGAAGAGGAGGGTAGTGTTGTGGAGGAAGAAGAGGAGGGTAGTGTTGTGGAGGAAGAGGAGGGTAGTGCTGTGGAGGAGGAAGAGGAGGGTAGTGTTGTGGAGGAAGAAGAGGAGGGTAGTGGTGTGGAGGAAGAGGAGGGTAGTGTTGGCAAGGAGGAGGTGGGTAGTGCTGTGTAGGAGGAAGAGGAGGGTAGTATTGTGGACGAGGAAGAGGTGGGTAGTTTTGTGGAGGAGGAAGAGGAGGGTAGTGTTGTGGAGGAAGAAGAGGAGGGTAGTGTTGTGGAGCAGGAAGATGAGGGTAGAGCTGTGGAGGAGGAAGAGGAGGGTAGTGTTGTGGAGGAAGAAGAGGAGGGTAGTGTTGTGGAGGAGGAGGAGGAGGGGTAGTGTTGTGGAGGAGGAAGAGGAGGGTAGTGTTGGCAAGGAGGAGGTGGGTAGTGCTGTTTAGGAGGAAGAGGAGGGTAGTATTGTGGACGAGGAAGATGTGGGTAGTTTTGTGGAGGAGGAAGAGGAGGGTAGTGTTGTGGAGGAGGAAGAGGAGGGTAGTGTTGTGGAGGAGGAGGAGGAGGAGGAGAGTAGTGTTGTGGAGGAGGAGGAAGAGGAGGAGGGTAGTGTTGTGGAGGAGAAGGAGGAGGAGGGTAGTGTTGTGGAGGAGGAAGAGGAGGGTAGTTTTGTGGAAGAGGAAGATGAGGGTAGTGCTGTGGAGGAGGAAGAGGAGGGTAGTGTTGTGAAGGAGCAAGAGGAGGGTAGTGTTGTGGAGGAGGAAGAGGAGGGTAGTGTTGTGGAGGAGGAAGAGGAGAGTAATGCTGTGGAGCAGGAAGAGGAGGTAGTGCTGTGGAGGACGAAGAGTAGGGTAGTGCTGTGGAGGAGGAAGAGGAGGGTTGTGTTGAAGAGGAGAAAGAGGAGGGTAGTGTTGTTGAGGAGGAGGGTAGTGTCGTGGAGGAGGAGGAGGAGAAGTAGGAGGAGGAGGAGAAGTAGGAGGAGGGAAGTGTTGTGGAGGAGGAAGAGGTAGGTAGTGTTGTGGAGGAGGAAGAGGAGGGTTGTGTTGTGGGGGACGAAGAGGAGGAAAGTGATTTGGAGGAGGAGGAGAAAGAGGGTAGTGTTGTGGAGGAGGAAGAGGAGGGTAGTGTTGTGGAGGAAGAGGAGGGTAGTGTTGTGGAGGAGGAAGAGGAGGGTAGTGTTGTGGAGGAAGAGGAGGGGTAGTGTTGTGGAGGAGGAAGAGGAAAGAAGTGTTGTGGGGGAGGATGAGGTGGGTAGAGTTGTGGAGGAAGAGGAAGAGGGAAGTGTTGTGGTGGAGCAAGAGGAAGGTCGTGTTGTGGAGAAGGAGGAGGAGGAGGAGGGAAGTTTTGTGCAGGAGGAAGAAGAGAATAGTGTTGTGGAGGAGGAGGAGGATGAGGGTAGTGTTGTGGAGGAGGAGGAGGAGGGTAGTGTTGTGGAGGAGGAAGAGGAGGGTAGTGTTGTTGAGGAGGAGGAGGAGGAGGGTAGTGTTGTGGAGGAGGAGGAGGAGAAGGGTAGTGTTGTGGAGGAAGAAGAGGAGGGTAGTGTTGTGGAGTAGGAAGAGGAGGGTAGTGCTGTGGAGGAGGAAGAGGAGGGTAGTGTTGTGGAGGAAGAAGAGGAGGGTAGTGTTGTGGAGGAGGAAGAGGAGGGTTGTGTTGAAGAGGAGAAAGAGGAGGGTAGTGTTGTTGAGGAGGAGGGTAGTGTCGTGGAGGAGGAGGAGGAGGAGAAGTAGGAGGAGGGAAGTGTTGTGGAGGAGGAAGAGGTAGGGAGTGTTGTGGAGGAGGAAGAGGAGGGTTGTGTTATGGGGGACGAAGAGGAGGGAAGTGATTTAGAGGAGGAGGAGGAGAAAGAGGGTAGTGTTGTGGTGGTGGAAGAGGAGGGTAGTGTTGTGGAGGAGTAGGAGGAGGGTTGTGTTGAGGAGGACGAAGAGGAGGGTAGTGTTGTAGAGGAGGAAGAGTAGGGTAGTGTTGTGGAGGAGGAAGAGTAGGGTAGTGTTGAAGAGGAGGAAGAGGAGGGTAGTAATGTAAAGGAGGAAGATGAGAGTAGTGTTGTAGAGGAGGAAGAGGAGAGAAGTGTTGTAAAGGAGAAAGAGGAGGGTAGTGTTGTAGAGGAGGAAGAGTAGGGTAGTGTTGTGGAGGAAGAGGAGGAGGGTAGTTTTGTGGAGGAGGAAGAGGAGGGTAGTGCTGTGGAGGAGGAAGAGGAGGGTAGTGCTGTGAAGGAGGAAGAGGAGGGCAGTGTTGCGGAGGAGGAAGAGGAGGGTAGTGCTGTGGAGGAGGAAGAGGAGGGTAGTATTGTTGAGGAGGAAGAGGAGGGTAGTGTTGTAAAGGGGGAAGAGGAGGGTAGTTTTGTGGAAGAGGAAGATGAGGGTAGTGCTGTGGAGGAGGAAGAGGAGGGTACTGTTGTGGAGGAGCAAGAGGAGGGTAGTGTTGTGGAGGAGGAAGAGGAGGGTAGTGTTGTGGAGGAGGAAGAGGAGAGTAATGCTGTGGGGCAGGAAGAGGAGGTAGTGCTGTGGAGGACGAAGAGTAGGGTAGTGCTGTGGAGGAGGAAGAGGAGGGTAGTGTTGTGGAGGAGGAAGAGGAGGGTAGTGTTGTGGAGGAGGAGGAGGAGGGAAGTGTTGTGGAGGAGGAAGAGGAGAGTAGTGTTGTAGAGGAGGAAGAGGAGGGTAGTAATGTAGAGGAGGAAGAGGAAAGTAGTGTTGTAGAGGAGGAAGATAAGAGTAGTGTTGTAAAGGAGGAAGCGGAGGGTAGTGTTGTAGAGGAGGAAGAGTTGGGTAGTGTTGTGGAGGAGGAAGAGTAGGGTAGTGTTGTGGAGGAGGAAGAGGGGGGGTTGTGATGTGGAGGAGGAAGAGGAGGGTAGTGTTGTGTAGGAGGAGGAGGAGGGTAGTGCTGTGAAGGAGGAAGAGGAGGGTAGTGTTGTGGAGGAGGAAGAGGTGGGTAGTTTTGTGGAGGAGGAAAAGGAGAGGTAGTGTTGTGGAGGAGGAAGAGGAGGGTAGTGTTGTGGAGGAGGAAGAGGAGGGTAGTGTTGTGGAGTAGGAAGAGGAGGGTAGTGCTGTGGAGGAGGAAGAGGATGGTAGTGCTGTGGAGGAGGAAGAGGAGGGTAGTGTTGTGGAGGAAGAAGAGGAGGGTAGTGTTGTGGAGGAGGAAGAGGAGGGTAGTGCTGTGGAGGAGGAAGAGGAGGGTAGTGTTGTGGAGGAAGAAGAGGAGGGTAGTGTTGTGGAGGAAGAGGAGGGTAGTGCTGTGGAGGAGGAAGAGGAGGGTAGTGTTGTGGAGGAAGAAGAGGAGGGTAGTGGTGTGGAGGAAGAGGAGGGTAGTGTTGGCAAGGAGGAGGTGGGTAGTGCTGTGTAGGAGGAAGAGGAGGGTAGTATTGTGGACGAGGAAGAGGTGGGTAGTTTTGTGGAGGAGGAAGAGGAGGGTAGTGTTGTGGAGGAAGAAGAGGAGGGTAGTGTTGTGGAGCAGGAAGATGAGGGTAGAGCTGTGGAGGAGGAAGAGGAGGGTAGTGTTGTGGAGGAAGAAGAGGAGGGTAGTGTTGTGGAGGAGGAGGAGGAGGGGTAGTGTTGTGGAGGAGGAAGAGGAGGGTAGTGTTGGCAAGGAGGAGGTGGGTAGTGCTGTTTAGGAGGAAGAGGAGGGTAGTATTGTGGACGAGGAAGATGTGGGTAGTTTTGTGGAGGAGGAAGAGGAGGGTAGTGTTGTGGAGGAGGAAGAGGAGGGTAGTGTTGTGGAGGAGGAGGAGGAGGAGAGTAGTGTTGTGGAGGAGGAGGAAGAGGAGGAGGGTAGTGTTGTGGAGGAGAAGGAGGAGGAGGGTAGTGTTGTGGAGGAGGAAGAGGAGGGTAGTTTTGTGGAAGTGGAAGATGAGGGTAGTGCTGTGGAGGAGGAAGAGGACGGTAGTGTTGTGGAGGAGCAAGAGGAGGGTAGTGTTGTGGAGGAGGAAGAGGAGGGTAGTGTTGTGGAGGAGGAAGAGGAGAGTAATGCTGTGGAGCAGGAAGAGGAGGTAGTGCTGTGGAGGACGAAGAGTAGGGTAGTGCTGTGGAGGAGGAAGAGGAGGGTTGTGTTGAAGAGGAGAAAGAGGAGGGTAGTGTTGTTGAGGAGGAGGGTAGTGTCGTGGAGGAGGAGGAGGAGAAGTAGGAGGAGGATAGTGTTGTGGAGGAGGAAGAGGTAGGTAGTGTTGTGGAGAAGGAAGAGGAGGGTTGTGTTGTGGGGGACGAAGAGGAGGAAAGTGATTTGGAGGAGGAGGAGAAAGAGGGTAGTGTTGTGGAGGAGGAAGAGGAGGGTAGTGTTGTGGAGGAAGAGGAGGGTAGTGTTGTGGAGGAGGAAGAGGAGGGTAGTGTTGTGGAGGAAGAGGAGGGGTAGTGTTGTGGAGGAGGAAGAGGAAAGAAGTGTTGTGGGGAGGAAGAGGTGGGTAGAGTTGTGGAGGAAGAGGAAGAGGGAAGTGTTGTGGTGGAGCAAGAGGAAGGTCGTGTTGTGGAGAAGGAGGAGGACGAGGAGGGAAGTTTTGTGCAGGAGGAAGAAGAGAATAGTGTTGTGGAGGAGGAGGAGGAGGAGGAGGAGGGTAGTGTTGTGGAGGAGGAGGAGGAGGGTAGTGTTGTGGAGGAGGAAGAGGAGGGTAGTGTTGTTGAGGAGGAGGAGGAGGAGGGTAGTGTTGTGGAGGAGGAGGAGGAGGAGGAGGGTAGTGTTGTGGAGGAAGAAGAGGAGGGTAGTGCTGTGGAGGAGGAAGAGAAGGGTAGTGTTGTGGAGGAAGAAGAGGAGGGTAGTGTTGTGGAGTAGGAAGAGGAGGGTAGTGCTGTGGAAGAGGAAGAGGAGGGTAGTGTTGTGGAGGAAGAAGAGGAGGGTAGTGTTGTGGAGGAGGAAGAGGAGGGTTGTGTTGAAGAGGAGAAAGAGGAGGGTAGTGTTGTTGATGAGGAGGGTAGTGTCGTGGAGGAGGAGGAGGAGAAGTAGGAGGAGGGAAGTGTTGTGGAGGAGGAAGAGGTAGGGAGTGTTGTGGAGGAGGAAGAGGATGGTTGTGTTGTGGGGGACGAAGAGGAGGGAAGTGATTTGGAGGAGGAGGAGAAAGAGGGTAGTGTTGTGGTGGTGGAAGAGGAGGGTAGTGTTGTGGAGGAGTAGGAGGAGGGTTGTGTTGAGGAGGACGAAGAGGAGGGTAGTGTTGTAGAGGAGGAAGAGTAGGGTAGTGTTGTGGAGGAGGAAGAGTAGGGTAGTGTTGTAGAGGAGGAAGAGGAGGGTAGTAATGTAAAGGAGGAAGAGGAGAGTAGTGTTGTAGAGGAGGAAGAGGAGAGTAGTGTTGTAAAGGAGAAAGAGGAGGGTAGTGTTGTAGAGGAGGAAGAGTAGGGTAGTGTTGTGGAGGAAGAAGAGGAGGGTAGTTTTGTGGAGGAGGAAGAGGAGGGTAGTGTTGTGGAGGAGGAAGAGGAGGGTTGTGTTGTGGAGGAGGAGGAGGAGGGAAGTGTTGTGGAGGAGGAAGAGGAGAGTAGTGTTGTAGAGGAGGAAGAGGAGGGTAGTAATATAGAGGAGGAAGAGGAAAGTAGTGTTGTAGAGGAGGAAGATAAGAGTAGTGTTGTAAAGGAGGAAGCGGAGGGTAGTGTTGTAGAGGAGGAAGAGTTGGGTAGTGTTGTGGAGGAGGAAGAGTAGGGTAGTGTTGTGGAGGAGGAAGAGGGGGGGTTGTGATGTGGAGGAGGAAGAGGAGGGTAGTGTTGTGTAGGAGGAGGAGGAGGGTAGTGCTGTGAAGGAGGAAGAGGAGGGTAGTGTTGTGGAGGAGGAAGAGGTGGGTAGTTTTGTGGAGGAGGAAAAGGAGAGGTAGTGTTGTGGAGGAGGAAGAGGAGGGTAGTGTTGTGGAGGAGGAAGAGGAGGGTAGTGTTGTGGAGTAGGAAGAGGAGGGTAGTGCTGTGGAGGAGGAAGAGGATGGTAGTGCTGTGGAGGAGGAAGAGGAGGGTAGTGTTGTGGAGGAAGAAGAGGAGGGTAGTGTTGTGGAGGAGGAAGAGGAGGGTAGTGCTGTGGAGGAGGAAGAGGAGGGTAGTGTTGTGGAGGAAGAAGAGGAGGGTAGTGTTGTGGAGGAAGAGGAGGGTAGTGCTGTGGAGGAGGAAGAGGAGGGTAGTGTTGTGGAGGAAGAAGAGGAGGGTAGTGGTGTGGAGGAAGAGGAGGGTAGTGTTGGCAAGGAGGAGGTGGGTAGTGCTGTGTAGGAGGAAGAGGAGGGTAGTATTGTGGACGAGGAAGAGGTGGGTAGTTTTGTGGAGGATGAAGAGGAGGGTAGTGTTGTGGAGGAAGAAGAGGAGGGTAGTGTTGTGGAGCAGGAAGATGAGGGTAGAGCTGTGGAGGAGGAAGAGGAGGGTAGTGTTGTGGAGGAAGAAGAGGAGGGTAGTGTTGTGGAGGAGGAGGAGGATGGGTAGTGTTGTGGAGGAGGAAGAGGAGGGTAGTGTTGGCAAGGAGGAGGTGGGTAGTGCTGTTTAGGAGGAAGAGGAGGGTAATATTGTGGACGAGGAAGATGTGGGTAGTTTTGTGGAGGAGGAAGAGGAGGGTAGTGTTGTGGAGGAGGAAGAGGAGGGTAGTGTTGTGGAGGAGGAGGAGGAGGAGAGTAGTGTTGTGGAGGAGGAGGAAGAGGAGGAGGGTAGTGTTGTGGAGGAGAAGGAGGAGGAGGGTAGTGTTGTGGAGGAGGAAGAGGAGGGTAGTTTTGTGGAAGACGAAGATGAGGGTAGTGCTGTGGAGGAGGAAGAGGAGGGTAGTGTTGTGGAGGAGGAAGAGGAGGGTAGTGTTGTGGAGGAGGAAGAGGAGGGTAGTGTTGTGGAGGAGGAAGAGGAGAGTAATGCTGTGGAGCAGGAAGAGGAGGTAGTGCTGTGGAGGACGAAGAGTAGGGTAGTGCTGTGGAGGAGGAAGAGGAGAGTTGTGTTGAAGAGGAGAAAGAGGAGGGTAGTGTTGTTGAGGAGGAGGGTAGTGTCGTGGAGGAGGAGGAGGAGAAGTAGGAGGAGGGAAGTGTTGTGGAGGAGGAAGAGGTAGGTAGTGTTGTGGAGGAGGAAGAGAAGGGTTGTGTTGTGGGGGACGAAGAGGAGGGAAGTGATTTGGAGGAGGAGGAGAAAGAGGGTAGTGTTGTGGTGGTGGAAGAGGAGGGTAGTGTTGTGGAGGAGTAGGAGGAGGGTTATGTTGAGGAGGACGAAGAGGAGGGTAGTGTTGTAGAGGAGGAAGAGTAGGGTAGTGTTGTGGAGGAGGAAGAGTAGGGTAGTGTTGTAGAGGAGGAAGAGGAGGGTAGTAATGTAAAGGAGGAAGAGGAGAGTAGTGTTGTAGAGGAGGAAGAGGAGAGTAGTGTTGTAAAGGAGAAAGAGGAGGGTAGTGTTGTGGAGGAGGAAGAGTAGGGTAGTGTTGTGGAGGAAGAGGAGGAGGGTAGTTTTGTTTAGGAGGAAGAGGAGGGTAGTGCTGTGGAGGAGGAAGAGGAGGGTAGTGCTGTGAAGGAGGAAGAGGAGGGCAGTGTTGCGGAGGAGGAAGAGGAGGGTAGTGCTGTGGAGGAGGAAGAGGAGGGTAGAGTTGTTGAGGAGGAAGAGGAGGGTAGTGTTGTAAAGGGGGAAGAGGAGGGTAGTTTTGTGGAAGAGGAAGATGAGGGTAGTGCTGTGGAGGAGGAAGAGGAGGGTACTGTTGTGGAGGAGCAAGAGGAGGGTAGTGTTGTGGAGGAGGAAGAGGAGGGTAGTGTTGTGGAGGAGAAAGAGGAGAGTAATGCTGTGGAGCAGGAAGAGGAGGTAGTGCTGTGGAGGACGAAGAGTAGGGTAGTGCTGTGGAGGAGGAAGAGGAGGGTAGTGTTGTGGAGGAGGAAGAAGAGGGTAGTGTTGTGGAGGAGGAGGAGGAGGGAAGTGTTGTGGAGGAGGAAGAGGAGAGTAGTGTTGAAGAGGAGGAAGAGGAGGGTAGTAATGTAGAGGAGGAAGAGGAAAGTAGTGTTGTAGAGGAGGAAGATAAGAGTAGTGTTGTAAAGGAGGAAGCGGAGGGTAGTGTTGTAGAGGAGGAAGAGTTGGGTAGTGTTGTGGAGGAGGAAGAGTAGGGTAGTGTTGTGGAGGAGGAAGAGGAGGGGTTGTGTTGTGGAGGAGGAAGAGGAGGGTAGTGTTGTGGAGGAGGAAGAGGTGGGTAGTGTTGTGGAGGAGGAAGAGGTGGGTAGTTTTGTGGAGGAGGAAAAGGAGAGGTAGTGTTGTGGAGGAGGAAGAGGAGGGTAGTGTTGTGGAGGAGGAAGAGGAGGGTAGTGTTGTGGAGTAGGAAGAGGAGGGTAGTGCTGTGGAGGAGGAAGAGGATGGTAGTGCTGTGGAGGAGGAAGAGGAGGGTAGTGTTGTGGAGGAAGAAGAGGAGGGTAGTGTTGTGGAGGAGGAAGAGGAGGGTAGTGCTGTGGAGGAGGAAGAGGAGGGTAGTGTTGTGGAGGAAGAAGAGGAGGGTAGTGTTGTGGAGGAAGAGGAGGGTAGTGTTGGCAAGGAGGAGGTGGGTAGTGCTGTGTAGGAGGAAGAGGAGGGTAGTATTGTGGACGAGGAAGAGGTGGGTAGTTTTGTGGAGGAGGAAGAGGAGGGTAGTGTTGTGGAGGAAGAAGAGGAGGGTAGTGTTGTGGAGCAGGAAGATGAGGGTAGTGCTGTGGAGGAGGAAGAGGAGGGTAGTGTTGTGGAGGAAGAAGAGGAGGGTAGTGTTGTGGAGGAGGAGGAGGAGGGGTAGTGTTGTGGAGGAGGAAGAGGAGGGTAGTGTTGGCAAGGAGGAGGTGGGTAGTGCTGTTTAGGAGGAAGAGGAGGGTAGTATTGTGGACGAGGAAGATGTGGGTAGTTTTGTGGAGGAGGAAGAGGAGGGTAGTGTTGTGGAGGAGGAAGAGGAGAGTAGTGTTGTGGAGGAGGAGGAAGAGGAGGAGGGTAGTGTTGTGGAGGAGAAGGAGGAGGAGGGTAGTGTTGTGGAGGATGAAGAGGAGGATTGTGTTGAAGAGGAGAAAGAGGAGGGTAGTGTTGTGGAGGAGGAAGAGGAGGGTAGTTTTGTGTAGGAGGAAGAGGAGGGTAGTGTTGTGGAGGAGGAAGAGGAGGGTAGTGTTGTAGTGGAGAAAGAGGAGGGTAGTGTTGTGGAGGAGGAAGAGGATGGTAGTGTTGTGGAGGAGGAAGAGGAGGGTAGTGTTGTCGAGGAGGAAGAGGAGGGTAGTACTGTGGAGGAGCAAGAGGAGGGTAGTGTTGTGGAGGAGGAAGAGGAGGGTAGTGTTGTGGAGGAGGAAGAGGAGGGTAGTGTTGTGGAGGAGGAAGAGGAAAGTAGTGTTGTGGGGTAGGAAGAGGAAGGTCGTGTTGTGGAGAAGGAGGAGGAGGGTAGTGTTGTGGAGGAGGAGGAGGAGGGTAGTGTTCTGTGGGAGGAAGAGGAGGGTAGTGCTGTGGAGGAGGAAGAGGAGGTAGTGCTGTGGAGGAGGAAGAGTAGGGTAGTGCTGTGGAGGATTAAGAGGAGGGTAGTGTTGTGGAGAAGGAAGAGGAGGGTAGTGTTGTGGAGGAGGAAGAGGAGGGTAGTGTTGTGGAGGAGGAAGAGGAGAGTAGTGAAGTAGAGGAGGAAGAGGAGGGTAGTAATGTAGAGGAGGAAGAGGAGGGTAGTAATGTAAAGGAGGAAGAGGAGGATAGTGTTGTAGAGGAGGAAGAGGAGAGTTGTGTTGTAAAGGAGAAAGCGGAGGGTAGTGTTGTAGAGGAGGAAGAGTAGGGTAGTGTTTTGGAGGAGGAAGAGTAGGGTAGTGTTGTGGAAGAAGAGGAGGAGGGTAGTGTTGTGGAGGAGGAGGAGGAGGGGTAGTGTTGTGGAGGAGGAAGAGGAGGGTAGTGTTGGCAAGGAGGAGGAGGAGGGTAGTGTTGTGGAGGAGGAAGAGGAGGGTAGTGTTGTGGAGGAGAAAGAGGAGGGTAGTACTGTGGAGGAGGAAGAGGAGGGTAGTGTTGTGGAGG
This sequence comes from Procambarus clarkii, assembly GCF_040958095.1. NCBI lineage: Eukaryota > Metazoa > Arthropoda > Malacostraca > Decapoda > Cambaridae > Procambarus > Procambarus clarkii. Next base: position 3,714,652 of record NW_027189137.1, on the reverse strand, counting down.
AGGAAGAGGAGGAGGGTAGTGTTGTGAAGGAGGAAGAGGAAGGTTGTGTTGAAGAGGAGGGTATTGTTGTGGAAAAGGAAGAGGAGGGCTGTGTTGTGGAGGAGAAGGAGAAAGGTAGTGTTATGGAAGAGGAAGAGGAGGGTAGTGTTGTAGAGGAAGAGGAGGGTTGTGTTGTGGAGGAGGAAGAGGAGGGTAGTGTTGTGGAGGAGGAAGAGGAGGGTAGTGTTTTTGAGGAGGAGGGAAGTGTTGTGTAGGAGGAAGAGGAGGGTAGTGTTTTGGGGGAGGAAGAGGAGGGAAGTGTTTTGGAGGAGGAGAAGGAGGGTAGTGTTGTGGAGGTGGAAGAGGAGGGTAGTGTTGTGGAGGAGTAGGAGGAGGGTTGTGTTGGGGAGGACGAAGAGGAGGGTAGTGTTGTGGAGGAGGAAGAGGTGTGTAGTGTTGTGGAGGAGGAGGAGGAGGGTAGTGTTGTGGAGGAGGAAGAGGAGGGTAGTGTTGTAGAGGAGGAAGAGGAGGGTAGTAATGTAGAGGAGGAAGAGGAGAGTAGTGTTGTAGAGGAGTAAGAGGAGAGCAGTGTGTTAAAGGAGGAAGAGGAGGGTAGTGTTGTAGAGGAGGAAGAGTAGGGTAGTGTTGTGGAGGAGGAAGAGTTGGGTAGTTTTGTGGAGGAAGAGGAGGAGGGGAGTTTTGTGGAGGAGGAAGAGGAGGGTAGTTTTGTGGGGGAGGAAGAGGAGAGTAGTGCTGTGGAGGAGGAAGAGGAGAGTAGTGCTGTGGAGGAGGAAGAGGAGGGTAGTGTTGTGGAAGAGGAGGAGGAGGGTAGTGCTGTGGAGGAAGAGGAGGGTAGTTTTGTGGAGGAGGAAGAGAAGGGTAGTGTTGTGGAGGGGGAAGAAGAGGGTAGTGTTGTTGAGGAGGAAGAGGAGGGTAGTGTTGTGGAGGAGGAAGAGGAGGGAAGTGCTGTGGAGGAGAAAGAGGAGGGATGTGCTGTGGAGGAGAAAGAGGAGGGTAGTGCTGTGGAGGAGGAAGAGGAGGGTAGTGTTGTGGAGGAGGAAGAGGAGGGTAGTGTTATGGAGGAGGAAGAGGAGGGTAGTGTTGTGGAGGAGGAAGAGGAGGGTAGTGCTGTGGAGGAGGAAGAGGAGGGTAGTGCTGTGGAGGAGGAAGAGGAGGGCATTGCTGTGGAGGAGGAAGAGGAGGGTAGTGCTGTGGAGGAGGAAGAGGAGGGTAGTGTTGTGGAGGAGGAAGAGGAGGGTAGTGTTGTGGAGGAGGAAGAGGAGGGTAGTGTTGTGGAGGAGGAGGAGGAGGGTAGTGTTGTGGAGGAGGAGGAGGAGGGTAGTGTTGTGGAGGAGGAAGAGAAGGAGGAGGGAAGTGTTGTGAAGGAGGAAGAGGAAGGTTGTGTTGAAGAGGAGGGTATTGTTGTGGAAGAGTAAGAGGAGGGTATTGTTGTGGAAGAGGAAGAGGAGGGTTGTGTTGTGGAGGAGAAGAAGAAGGGTAGTGTTATGGAAGAGGAAGAGGAGGGTAGTGTTGTAGAGGAAAAGGAGGGTTGTGTTGTCGAGGAGGAAGAGGAGGGTAGTGTTGTGGAGGAGGAAGAGGAGGGTAGTGTTGTTGAGGAGGAGGGAAGTCTTGAGGAGGAGGAAGAGGAGGGTTGTGTTGTGGAGGTGGAAGAGGAGGGTAGTGTTGTGGAGGAGTAGGAGGATGGTTGTGTTGAGGAGGACGAAGAGGAAAGTAGTGTTGTGGAGGAGGAAGAGGTGTGTAGTGTTGTGCAGGAGGAGGAGGAGGAGGGTAGTGTTGTGGAGGAGGAAGAGGAGGGTAGTGTTGTAGAGGAGGAAGAGGAGGGTAGTAATGTGAAGGAGGAAGAGGAGAGTAGTGTTGTAGAGGAGGTAGAGGAGAGTAGTGTTGTAAAGGAGGAAAAGGAGGGTAGTGCTGTAGACGAGGAAGAGTAGGGTAGTGTTGTGGAGGAGGAAGAGTAGGGTTGTTTTGTGGAGGAAGAGGAGGAGGGGAGTTTTGTGGAGGAGGAAGAGGAGGGGAGTTTTGTGGAGGAGGAAGAGGAGAGTAGTGCTGTGGAGGAGGAAGAGGAGAGTAGTGCTGTGGACGAGGAAAAGGAGGGTAGTGTTGTGGATGAGGAGGAGGAGGGTAGTGCTGTGGAGGAAGAGGAGGGTAGTTCTGTGGAGGAGGAAGAGGAGGGTAGTGTTGTGGAGGAGGAAGAGGCGGGTAGTGTTGATGAGGAGGAAGAGGAGGGTAGTTTTGTGGAGGAGGAAGAGGAGGGTAGTGCTGTGGAGGAGGAAGAGGAGGGTAGTGCTGTGGAGGAGGAAGAGGAGGGTAGTGTTGTGGAAGAGGAGGAGGAGGGTAGTGCTGTGAAGGATGAAGAGGAAGGTAGTGCTGTGGAGGAGGAAGAGTAGGGAAGTGTTGTGAAGGAGGAAGAGTAGGGTAGTGTTGTGGAGAAGGAAGAGGAGGGTAGTGTTGCGGAGAAGGAAGAGGAGGGTAGTGCTGTGGACGAGGAAGAGGAGGGTAGTGTTGTGGAGGAGGAAGAGGAGGGTAGTGTTGTAAAGGAGGAAGAAGAGGGGTAGTTTTGTGGAGGAGGAAGAGAAGGGTAGTGCTGTGGAGGAGGAAGAGGAAAGTAGTGTTGTGGAGGAGGAAGAGTAGGGTAGTGTTGTTTAGGAGGAAGAGGAGAGTAGTGTTGTGGAGAAGGAAGAGGAGGTTAGTTTTGTGGAGGAGGAAGAGGAGGGTAGTGCTGTTGAGGAGGAAGAGGAGGGTAGTGTTTTGGAGGAGGAAGATGAGGGTAGTGTTGTGAAGGAAGAAGAGGAGGGTAGTATTGTGGAGGAGGAAGAGAAGGGTAGTGCTGAGGAGGAGGAAGAGGAGGGTAGTGTTGTGGAGGAGGAAGAAGAGGGTAGTGTTGTGGAGGAGGAAGAGGAGGGTAGTGTTGTGGAGGAGGAAGAGAAGGGTAGTGCTGTGGAGGAGGAAGAGGAGGGTAGTGTTGTAGAGGAGGAAGAGGAGGGTAGTAGTGTAGAGGAGGAAGAGGAGAGTAGTGTTGTAGAGGAGGAAGAGGAGAGTAGTGTTGTAAAGGAGGAAGAGGAGTGTAGTGTTGTAGAGGAGGAAGAGTAGGGTAGTGTTGTGGAGGAGGAAGAGTAGGGTAGTGTTGTGGAGAAGGAAGAGGAGGGTAGTGTTGTGGAGAAGGCAGAGGAGGGTAGTGCTGTGGACGAGGAAGAGGAGGGTAGTGTTGTAAAGGGGGAAGAAGAGGGTAGTTTTGTAGAGGAGGAAGAGAAGGGTAGTGCTGTGGAGGAGGAAGAGGAGGGTAGTGTTGTTGAGGAGGAAGAGTAGGGTAGAGTTGTGGAGGAGGAAGAGTAGGGTAGTGTTGTGGAGGAGGAAGAGGAGGGTAGTGTTGTTGAGAAGGAAGAGGAGGTTAGTTTTGTGGAGGAGTAAGAGGAGGGTAGTGCTGTTGAGGAGGAAGAGGAGGGTAGTGTTGTGGAGGAGGAAGAGGTGGGTAGTTTTGTGGAGGAGGAAAAGGAGAGGTAGTGTTGTGGAGGAGGAAGAGGAGGGTAGTGTTTTGGAGGAGGAAGAGGAGGGTTGTGTTGTGGAGTAGGAAGAGGAGGGTAGTGCTGTGGAGGAGGAAGAGGATGGTAGTGCTGTGGAGGAGGAAGAGGAGGGTAGTGTTGTGGAGGAAGAAGAGGAGGGTAGTGTTGTGGAGGAGGAAGAGGAGGGTAGTGCTGTGGAGGAGGAAGAGGAGGGTAGTGTTGTGGAGGAAGAAGAGGAGGGTAGTGTTGTGGAGGAAGAGGAGGGTAGTGTTGGCAAGGAGGAGGTGGGTAGTGCTGTGTAGGAGGAAGAGGAGGGTAGTATTGTGGACGAGGAAGAGGTGGGTAGTTTTGTGGAGGAGGAAGAGGAGGGTAGTGTTGTGGAGGAGGAAGAGGAGGGTAGTGTTGTGGAGGAGGAGGAGGAGGAGGAGAGTAGTGTTGTGGAGGAGGAGGAAGAGGAGGAGGGTAGTGTTGTGGAGGAGAAGGAGGAGGAGGGTAGTGTTGTGGAGGATGAAGAGGAGGGTTGTGTTGAAGAGGAGAAAGAGGAGGGTAGTGTTGTGGATGAGGAAGAGGAGGGTAGTTTTGTGGAGGAGGAAGAGGAGGGTAGTGTTGTGGAGGAGGAAGAGGAGGGTAGTGTTGTAGTGGAGAAAGAGGAGGGTAGTGTTGTGGAGGAGGAAGAGGATGGTAGTGTTGTGGAGGAGGAAGAGGAGGGTAGTGTTGTCGAGGAGGAAGAGGAGGGTAGTACTGTGGAGGAGCAAGAGGAGGGTAGTGTTGTGGAGGAGGAAGAGGAGGGTAGTGTTGTGGAGGAGGAAGAGGAGGGTAGTGTTGTGGAGGAGGAAGAGGAAAGTAGTGTTGTGGGGTAGGAAGAGGAAGGTCGTGTTGTGGAGAAGGAGGAGGAGGGTAGTGTTGTGGAGGAGGAGGAGGAGGAGGGTAGTGTTGTGTGGGAGGAAGAGGAGGGTAGTGTTGTTGAGGAGGAGGAGGAGGAGGAGGGTTGTGTTGTGGAGGAGGAAGAAGAGGAGGAGGGTAGTGTTGTGGAGGAGGAGGAGGAGGAGGGTAGTGTTGTGGAGGAAGAAGAGAAGGGTAGTGTTGTGGAGGAGGAAGAGGAGGGTAGTGCTGTGGAGGAGGAAGAGAAGGGTAGTGTTGTGGAGGAAGAAGAGGAGGGTAGTGTTGTGGAGGAGGAAGAGGAGGGTAGTGCTGTGGAGGAGGAAGAGGAGGGTAGTGCTGTGGAGGAGGAAGAGGAGGGTAGTGTTGTGGAGGAAGAGGAGGAGGGTAGTGTTATGGAGGAGGAAGAGGAGGGTAGTGCTGTGGAGGAGGAAGAGGAGGGTAGTGCTGTGGAGGAGGAAGAGGAGGTAGTGCTGTGGAGGAGGAAGAGTAGGGTAGTGCTGTGGAGGAGGAAGAGGAGGGTAGTGTTGTGGAGAAGGAAGAGGAGGGTGGTGTTGTGGAGGAGGAAGAGGAGGGTAGTGTTGTGGAGGAGGAAGAGGAGAGTAGTGAAGTAGAGGAGGAAGAGGAGGGTAGTAATGTAGAGGAGGAAGAGGAGGGTAGTAATGTAAAGGAGGAAGAGGAGGGTAGTGTTGTAGAGGAGGAAGAGGAGAGTTGTGTTGTAAAGGAGAAAGCGGAGGGTAGTGTTGTAGAGGAGGAAGAGTAGGGTAGTGTTGTGGAGGAGGAAGAGTAGGGTAGTGTTGTGGAGGAAGAGGAGGAGGGTAGTGTTGTGGAGGAGGAGGAGGAGGGGTAGTGTTGTGGAGGAGGAAAAGGAGGGTAGTGTTGGCAAGGAGGAGGAGGAGGGTAGTGTTGTGGAGGAGGAAGAGAAGGGTAGTGTTGTGGAGGAGAAAGAGTAGGGTAGTACTGTGGAGGAGGAAGAGGAGGGTAGTGTTGTGGAGGAGGAAGAGGAGGAGGAGGGTAGTGTTGTGAAGGAGGAAGAGGAAGGTTGTGTTGAAGAGGAGGGTATTGTTGTGGAAAAGGAAGAGGAGGGTTGTGTTGTGGAGGAGAAGGAGAAAGGTAGTGTTATGGAAGAGGAAGAGGAGGGTAGTGTTGTAGAGGAAGAGGAGGGTTGTGTTGTGGAGGAGGAAGAGGAGGGTAGTGTTGTGGAGGAGGAAGAGGAGGGTAGTGTTTTTGAGGAGGAGGGAAGTGTTGTGTAGGAGGAAGAGGAGGGTAGTGTTGTGGGGGAGGAAGAGGAGGGAAGTGTTTTGGAGGAGGAGAAGGAGGGTAGTGTTGTGGAGGTGGAAGAGGAGGGTAGTGTTGTGGAGGAGTAGGAGGAGGGTTGTGTTGGGGAGGACGAAGAGGAGGGTAGTGTTGTGGAGGAGGAAGAGGTGTGTAGTGTTGTGGAGGAGGAGGAGGAGGGTAGTGTTTTGGAGGAGGAAGAGGAGGGTAGTGTTGTAGTGGAGAAAGAGGAGGGTAGTGTTGTGGAGAAGGAAGAGGATGGTAGTGTTGTGGAGGAGGAAGAGGAGGGTAGTGTTGTCGAGGAGGAAGAGGAGGGTAGTACTGTGGAGGAGCAAGAGGAGGGTAGTGTTGTGGAGGAGGAAGAGGAGGGTAGTGTTGTGGAGGAGGAAGAGGAGGGTAGTGTTGTGGAGGAGGAAGAGGAAAGTAGTGTTGTGGGGTAGGAATAGGAAGGTCGTGTTGTGGAGAAGGAGGAGGAGGGTAGTGTTGTGGAGGAGGAGGAGGAGGGTAGTGTTGTGTGGGAGGAAGAGGAGGGTAGTGTTGTTGAGGAGGAGGAGGAGGAGGGTTGTGTTGTGGAGGAGGAAGAAGAGGAGGAGGGTAGTGTTGTGGAGGAGGAGGAGGAGGAGGGTAGTGTTGTGGAGGAAGAAGAGAAGGGTAGTGTTGTGGAGGAGGAAGAGGAGGGTAGTGCTGTGGAGGAGGAAGAGAAGGGTAGTGTTGTGGAGGAAGAAGAGGAGGGTAGTGTTGTGGAGGAGGAAGAGGAGGGTAGTGCTGTGGAGGAGGAAGAGGAGGGTAGTGCTGTGGAGGAGGAAGAGGAGGGTAGTGTTGTGGAGGAAGAGGAGGAGGGTAGTGTTATGGAGGAGGAAGAGGAGGGTAGTGCTGTGGAGGAGGAAGAGGAGGGTAGTGCTGTGGAGGAGGAAGAGGAGGTAGTGCTGTGGAGGAGGAAGAGTAGGGTAGTGCTGTGGAGGAGGAAGAGGAGGGTAGTGTTGTGGAGAAGGAAGAGGAGGGTGGTGTTGTGGAGGAGGAAGAGGAGGGTAGTGTTGTGGAGGAGGAAGAGGAGAGTAGTGAAGTAGAGGAGGAAGAGGAGGGTAGTAATGTAGAGGAGGAAGAGGAGGGTAGTAATGTAAAGGAGGAAGAGGAGGGTAGTGTTGTAGAGGAGGAAGAGGAGAGTTGTGTTGTAAAGGAGAAAGCGGAGGGTAGTGTTGTAGAGGAGGAAGAGTAGGGTAGTGTTGTGGAGGAGGAAGAGTAGGGTAGTGTTGTGGAGGAGGAAGAGGAGGGGTTGTGTTGTGGAGGAGGAAGAGGAGGGTAGTGTTGTGTAGGATGAGGAGGAGGGTAGTGCTGTGAAGGAGGAAGAGGAGGGTAGTGTTGTGGAGGAGGAGGAGGTGGGTAGTTTTGTGGAGGAGGAAAAGGAGAGGTAGTGTTCTGGAGGAGGAAGAGGAGGGTAGTGTTGTGGAGGAGGAAGAGGAGGGTAGTTTTGTGGAGGAGGAAGAGGAGGGTAGTGTTGTGGAGGAGGAAGAGGAGGGTAGTGTTGTAGTGGAGAAAGAGGAGGGTAGTGTTGTGGAGGAGGAAGAGGAGGGTAGTGTTGTGGAGGAGAAAGAGGAGGGAAGTGTTGTGGAGGAGGAAGAGGAGGGTAGTACTGAGGAGGAGCAAGAGGAGGGTAGTGTTGTGGAGGAGGAAGAGGAGGGTAGTGTTGTGGAGGAGGAAGAGGAGGGTAGTGTTGTGGAGGAGGAGGAGGAGGGTAGTGTTGCGTGGGAGGAAGAGGAGGGTAGTGTTGTTGAGGAGGAGGATGAGGAGGGTTGTGTTGTGGAGGAGGAAGAAGAGGAGGAGGGTAGTGTTGTGGAGGACTAGGAGGAGGAGGGTAGTGTTGTGGAGGAAGAAGAGAAGGGTAGTGTTGTGGAGGAGGAAGAGGAGGGTAGTGCTGTGGAGGAGGAAGAGAAGGGTAGTGTTGTGGAGGAAGAAGAGGAGGGTATTGTTGTGGAGGAGGAAGAGGAGGGTAGTGCTGTGGAGGAGGAAGAGGAGGGTAGTGCTGTGGAGGAGGAAGAGGAGGGTAGTGTTGTGGAGGAAGAGGATTAGGGTAGTGTTGTGGAGGAGGAAGAGGAGGGTAGTGCTGTGGAGGAGGAAGAGGAGGGTAGTGCTGTGGAGGAGGAAGAGGAGGTAGTGCTGTGGAGGAGGAAGAGTAGGGTAGTGCTGTGGAGGAGGAAGAGGAGGGTAGTGTTGTGGAGAAGGAAGAAGAGGGTAGTGTTGTAGAGGAGGAAGAGGAGGGTAGAAATGTAGAGGAGGAAGAGGAGGGTAGTGTTGTAGAGGAGGAAGAGGAGAGTTGTGTTGTAAAGGAGAAAGCGGAGGGTAGTGTTGTAGAGGAGGAAGAGTAGGGTAGTGTTGTGGAGGAGGAAGAGTAGTGTAGTGTTGTGGAGGAAGAGGAGGAGGGTAGTGTTGTGGAGGAGGAGGAGGAGGGGTAGTGTTGTGGAGGAGGAAGAGTAGGGTAGTGTTGGCAAGGAGGAAAAGGAGGGTAGTGTTGTGGAGGAGGAAGAGGAGGGTAGTGTTGTGGAGGAGAAAGAGGAGGGTAGTACTGTGGAGGAGGAAGAGGAGGGTAGTGTTGTGGAGGAGGAAGAGGAGGGTAGTGTTGTGGAGGAGGAAGAGATGGGTAGAGTTGTGGAGGAAGAGGAAGAGGGAAGTGTTGTGGAGGAGGAAGAAGAAGGTCGTGTTGTGGAGATGGATGTGGAGGAGGAGGAGGAGGAGGAGGGAAGTTTTGTGGAGGAGGAGGAGGGAAGTTTTGTGGAGGAGGAGGAGGAGGTTAGTGTTGTGGGGGAGGAAGAGGAGGGTAGTGTTGTTGAGGAGGAAAAGGGTTGTGTTGTGGAGGAGGAGGAAGAGGAGGAGGAGGAGGAAGAGGAGGGTAGTGTTGTGGAGGAAGAAGAAGAGAGTTGTGTTGAAGAGGAAGGTATTGTTGTGGAGGAGGAAGATGAGGGTTGTGTTGTGGAGCAAAAGGAGAAGGGCAGTGTTGTGGAAGAGGAAGAGGAGGGTAGTGTTGTGGAGGAGGAAGAGGAGGGTAGTTTTGTGGAGGAGGAAGAGAAGGGTAGTGTTGTGGAGAAGTAAGAGGAGGGTAGTGTTGTGGAGGAGGAAGAGGAGGGTAGTGTTGTAGAGGAGGAAGAGGAGGGTAGTGCTGTGGAGGAGGAAGAGGAGGGTAGTGCTGTGGAGGAGGAAGAGGAGGGCAGTGTTGTGGAGGAGGAAGAGGACGGTAGTGTTGTGGAGGAGGAAGAGGAGGGTAGTGTTGTGGAGGAGGAAGAGGAGGAGGAGGGTAGTGTTGTGAAGGAGGAAGAGGAAGGTTGTGTTGAAGAGGAGGGTATTGTTGTGGAAAAGGAAGAGGAGGGTTGTGTTGTGGAGGAGAAGGAGAAAGGTAGTGTTATGGAAGAGGAAGAGGAGGGTAGTGTTGTAGAGGAAGAGGAGGGTTGTGTTGTGGAGGAGGAAGAGGAGGGTAGTGTTGTGGAGGAGGAAGAGGAGGGTAGTGTTGTTGAGGAGGAGGGAAGTGTTGTGTAGGAGGAAGAGGAGGGTAGTGTTGTGGGGGAGGAAGAGGAGGGAAGTGTTTTGGAGGAGGAGAAGGAGGGTAGTGTTGTGGAGGTGGAAGAGGAGGGTAGTGTTGTGGAGGAGTAGGAGGAGGGTTGTGTTGGGGAGGACGAAGAGGAGGGTAATGTTGTGGAGGAGGAAGAGGAGGGTAGTGCTGTGGAGGAGGATAAGGAGGGTAGTGCTGTGGAGGAGGAAGAGGAGGGTAGTGTTGTGGAGGAAGAGGATTAGGGTAGTGTTGTGGAGGAGGAAGAGGAGGGTAGTGCTGTGGAGGAGGACGAGGAGGGTAGTGCTGTGGAGGAGGAAGAGGAGGTAGTGCTGTGGAGGAGGAAGAGTAGGGTAGTGCTGTGGAGGAGGAAGAGGAGGGTAGTGTTGTGGAGAAGGAAGAGGAGGGTAGTGTTGTGGAGGAGGAAGAGGAGGGTAGTGTTGTGGAGGAGGAAGAGGAGAGTAGTGAAGTAGAGGAGGAAGAGGAGGGTAGTAATGTAGAGGAGGAAGAGGAGGGTAGTGTTGTAGAGGAGGGAGAGGAGAGTTGTGTTGTAAAGGAGAAAGCGGAGGGTAGTGTTGTAGAGGAGGAAGAGTAGGGTAGTGTTGTGGAGGAGGAAGAGTAGTGTAGTGTTGTGGAGGAAGAGGAGGAGGGTAGTGTTGTGGAGGAGGAGGAGGAGGGGTAGTGTTGTGGAGGAGGAAGAGGTGGGTAGTGTTGGCAAGGAGGAGGAGGAGGGTAGTGTTGTGGAGGAGGAAGAGGAGGGTAGTGTTGTGGAGGAGAAAGAGGAGGGTAGTACTGTGGAGGAGGAAGAGAAGGGTAGTGTTGTGGAGGAGGAAGAGGAGGGTAGTGTTGTGGAGGAGGAAGAGATGGGTAGAGTTGTGGAGGAAGAGGAAGAGGGAAGTGTTGTGGAGGAGGAAGAAGAAGGTCGTGTTGTGGAGAAGGATGTGGAGGAGGAGGAGGAGGAGGAGGGAAGTTTTGTGGAGGAGGAGGAGGAGGTTAGTGTTGTGGGGGAGGAAGAGGAGGGTAGTGTTGTTGAGGAGGAAAAGGGTTGTGTTGTGGAGGAGGAGGAAGAGGAGGAGGAGGAGGAAGAGGAGGGTAGTGTTGTGGAGGAAGAAGAGGAGGGTAGTTTTGTGGAGGAGGAAGAGAAGGGTAGTGTTGTGGAGAAGTAAGAGGAGGGTAGTGTTGTGGAGGAGGAAGATGAGGGTTGTGTTGTGGAGCAAAAGAAGAAGGGTAGTGTTGTGGAAGAGGAAGAGGAGGGTAGTGTTGTGGAGCAGGAAGAGGAGGGTAGTTTTGTGGAGGAGGAAGAGAAGGGTAGTGTTGTGGAGAAGTAAGAGGAGGGTAGTGTTGTGGAGGAGGAAGAGGAGGGTAGTGTTGTGGAGGAGGAAGAGGAGGGTAGTGCTGTGGAGGAGGAAGAGGAGGGTAGTGCTGTGGAGGAGGAAGAGGAGGGTAGTGTTGTGGAGGAGGAAGAGGACGGTAGTGTTGTGGAGGAGGAAGAGGACGGTAGTGTTGTGGAGGAGGAAGAGGAGGGTAGTGTTGTGGAGGAGGAAGAGGAGGAGGAGGGTAGTGTTGTGAAGGAGGAAGAGGAAGGTTGTGTTGAAGAGGAGGGTATTGTTGTGGAAAAGGAAGAGGAGGGTTGTGTTGTGGAGGAGAAGGAGAAAGGTAGTGTTATGGAAGAGGAGGGTAGTGTTGTAGAGGAAGAGGAGGGTTGTGTTGTGGAGGAGGAAGAGGAGGGTAGTGTTGTTGAGGAGGAGGGAAGTGTTGTGTAGGAGGAAGAGGAGGGTAGTGTTGTGGGGGAGGAAGAGGAGGGAAGTGTTTTGAAGGAGGAGAAGGAGGGTAGTGTTGTGGAGGTGGAAGAGGATGGTAGTGTTGTGGAGGAGGAAGAGGAGGGTAGTGTTGTGGAGGAGTAGGAGGAGGGTTGTGTTGGGGAGGACGAAGAGGAGGGTAATGTTGTGGAGGAGGAAGAGGTGTGTATTGTTGTGGAGGAGGAGGAGGAGGGTAGTGTTGTGGAGGAAGAAGAGGAGGGTAGTGTTGTAGAGGAGGAAGAGGAGGGTAGTAATGTAGAGGAGGAAGAGGAGAGTAGTGTTGTAGAGGAGGAAGAGGAGAGTAGTGTTGTGGAGGAGGAAGAGGAGAGAAGTGTTGTGGAGGAGGAGGAGGAGTGGAGTTTTGTGGAGGAGGAAGAGGAGGGTAGTTTTGTGGAGGAGGAAGAGGTGAGTATTGCTGTGGAGGAGGAAGAGGAGAGTAGTGTTATGGAGGAGGAGGAGGAGGGTAGTGTTGTGGAGGAGGAAGAGGTTTGTAGTGTTGTGAAGGAGGAGGAGGAGGAGGGTAGTGTTGTGGAGGAGGAAGAGGAGGGTAGTGTTGTAGAGGAGGAAGAGGAGGGTAGTAATGTATAGGAGGAAGAGGAGAGTAGTGTTGTAGAGGAGGAAGAGGAAAGTTGTGTTGTAAAGGAGGAAAAGGAGGGTAGTGTTGTAGAGGAGGAAGAGTAGGGTAGTGTTGTGGAGGAGGAAGAGTAGGGTAGTTTTGTGGAGGAAGAGGAGGAGGGGAGTTTTGTGGAGGAGGAAGAGGAGGGGAGTGATGTGGAGGAGGAAGAGGAGAGTAGTGCTGTGGACGAGGAAGAGGAGGGTAGTGTTGTGGATGAGGAGGAGGAGGGTAGTGCTGTGGAGGAAGAGGAGGGTAGTTCTGTGGAGGAGGAAGAGGAGGGTAATGTTGTGGAGGAGGAAGAGGAGGGTAGTGTTGATGAGGAGGAAGAGGAGGGTAGTTTTGTGGAGGAGGAAGAGGAGGGTAGTTTTGTGAAGGAGGAAGAGGAGGGTAGTGCTGTGGAGGAGGAAGAGGAGGGTAGTGCTGTGGAGGAGAAAGAGGAGGGTAGTGTTGTGGAAGAGGAGGGGTAGGGTAGTGCTGTGAAGGATGAAGAGGAAGGTAGTGCTGTGGAGGAGGAAGAGTAGGGTAGTGTTGTGAAGGAGGAAAAGTAGGGTAGTGTTGTGGAGAAGGAAGAGGAGGGTAGTATTGTGGAGAAGGAAGAGGAGGGTAGTGCTGTGGACGAGGAAGAGGAGGGTAGTGTTGTTTAGGAGGAAGAGGAGGGTAGTGTTGTAAAGGAGGAAGAAGAGGGGTAGTTTTGTGGAGGAGGAAGAGAAGGGTAGTGCTGTGGAGGAGGAGGAGGAGGGTAGTGTTGTGGTGGAGGAAGAGTAGGGTAGTGTTGTGGAGGAGGAAGAGGAGAGTAGTGTTGTGGAGAAGGAAGAGGAGGTTAGTTTTGTGGAGGAGGAAGAGGAGGGTAGTGCTGTTGAGGAGGAAGAGGAGGGTAGTGTTTTGGAGGAGGAAGAGGAGGGTAGTGTGTAAAGGAAGAAGAGGAGGGTAGTATTGTGGAGGAGGAAGAGAAGGGTAGTGCTGAGGAGGAGGAAGAGGAGGGTAGTGTTGTGGAGGAGGAAGAAGAGGGTAGTGTTGTGGAGGAGGAAGAGGAGGGTAATGTTGTGGAGGAGGAAGAGAAGGGTAGTGCTGTGGAGGAGGAAGAGGAGGGTAGTGTTGTAGAGGAGGAAGAGGAGGGTAGTAATGTAGAGGAGGAAGAGGAGGGTAGTGTTGTGGAGGAGGAAGAGGAGGGTAGTGTTGTAGAGGAGGAAGTGGAGGGTAGTAATGTAGATTAGGAAGAGGAGAGTAGTGTTGTAGAGGAGGAAGAGGAGAGTAGTGTTGTAAAGGAGGAAGAGGAGGGTAGTGTTGTGGAGGAGGAAGAGGAGGGTAGTGTTGTAGAGGAGGAAGAGGAGGGTAGTAATGTAGAGGAGGAAGAGGAGAGTAGTGTTGTAGAGGAGGAAGTGGAGAGTAGTTTTGTAAGGGAGGAAGAGGAGAGTAGTGTTGTAGAGGAGGAAGAGTAGGGTAGTGTTGTGGAGGAGGAAGAGTAGGGTAGTGTTGTGGAGAAGGAAGAGGAGGGTAGTGTTGTGGAGAAGGAAGAGGAGGGTAGTGCTGTGGACGAGGAAGAGGAGGGTAGTGTTGTGGAGGAGGAAGAGTAGGGTAGTGTTGTGGAGGAGGAAGAGTAGGGTAGTGTTGTGGAGGAGGAAGAGTAGGGTAGTGTTGTGGAGGAGGAAGAGGAGGGTAGTGTTGTAAAGGAGGAAGAGGAGAGTAGTGTTGTAGAGGAGGAAGAGTAGGGTAGTGTTGTGGAGGAGGAAGAGTAGGGTAGTGCTGTGGACGAGGAAGAGGAGGGTAGTTTTGTAAAGGAGGAAGAAGAGGGTAGTTTTGTGGAGGAGGAAGAGAAGGGTAGTGCTGTGGAGGAGGAAGAGGAGGGTAGTGTTGTGGAGGAGGAAGAGTAGGGTAGTGTTGTGGAGGAGGAAGAGTAGGGTAGTGTTGTGGAGGAGGAAGAGGAGGGTAGTGTTGTTGAGAAGGAAGAGGAGGTTAGTTTTGTGGAGGAGGAAGAGGAGGGTAGTGCTGTTGAGGAGGAAGAGGAGGGTAATGTTGTGGAGGAGGAAGAGGAGGGTAGTGTTGTAAAGGAGGAAGAGGAGGGTAGTATTGTGGAGGAGGAAGAGAAGGGTAGTGCTGTGGAGGAGGAAGAGGAGGGTAGTGTTGTGGAGGAGGAAGAAGAGGGTAGTGTTGTGGAGGAGGAAGAGGAGGGTAGTGTTGTGGAGGAGGAAGAGGAGGGTAGTAATGTATAGGAGGAAGAGGAGAGTAGTGTTGTAGAGGAGGAAGAGGAAAGTTGTGTTGTAAAGGAGGAAAAGGAGGGTAGTGTTGTAGAGGAGGAAGAGTAGGGCAGTGTTGTGGAGGAGGAAGAGTAGGGTAGTTTTGTGGAGGAAGAGGAGGAGGGGAGTTTTGTGGAGGAGGAAGAGGAGGGGAGTGCTGTGGAGGAGGAAGAGGAGAGTAGTGCTGTGGACGAGGAAGAGGAGGGTAGTGTTGTGGATGAGGAGGAGGAGGGTAGTGCTGTGGAGGAAGAGGAGGGTAGTTCTGTGGAGGAGGAAGAGGAGGGTAGTTCTGTGGAGGAGGAAGAGGAGGGTAATGTTGTGGAGGAGGAAGAGGAGGGTAGTGTTGATGAGGAGGAAGAGGAGGGTAGTTTTGTGGAGGAGGAAGAGGAGGGTAGTTTTGTGAAGGAGGAAGAGGAGGGTAGTGCTGTGGAGGAGGAAGAGGAGGGTAGTGCTGTGGAGGAGAAAGAGGAGGGTAGTGTTGTGGAAGAGGAGGGGTAGGGTAGTGCTGTGAAGGATGAAGAGGAAGGTAGTGCTGTGGAGGAGGAAGAGTAGGGTAGTGTTGTGAAGGAGGAAAAGTAGGGTAGTGTTGTGGAGAAGGAAGAGGAGGGTAGTATTGTGGAGAAGGAAGAGGAGGGTAGTGCTGTGGACGAGGAAGAGGAGGGTAGTGTTGTGGAGGAGGAAGAGGAGGGTAGTGTTGTAAAGGAGGAAGAAGAGGGGTAGTTTTGTGGAGGAGGAAGAGAAGGGTAGTGCTGTGGAGGAGGAGGAGGAGGGTAGTGTTGTGGTGGAGGAAGAGTAGGGTAGTGTTGTGGAGGAGGAAGAGGAGAGTAGTGTTGTGGAGAAGGAAGAGGAGGTTAGTTTTGTGGAGGAGGAAGAGGAGGGTAGTGCTGTTGAGGAGGAAGAGGAGGGTAGTGTTTTGGAGGAGGAAGAGGAGGGTAGTGTGTAAAGGAAGAAGAGGAGGGTAGTATTGTGGAGGAGGAAGAGAAGGGTAGTGCTGAGGAGGAGGAAGAGGAGGGTAGTGTTGTGGAGGAGGAAGAAGAGGGTAGTGTTGTGGAGGAGGAAGAGGAGGGTAATGTTGTGGAGGAGGAAGAGAAGGGTAGTGCTGTGTAGGAGGAAGAGGAGGGTAGTGTTGTAGAGGAGGAAGAGGAGGGTAGTAATGTAGAGGAGGAAGAGGAGGGTAGTGTTGTGGAGGAGGAAGAGGAGGGTAGTGTTGTAGAGGAGGAAGAGGAGGGTAGTAATGTAGAGGAGGAAGAGGAGAGTAGTGTTGTAGAGGAGGAAGAGGAGAGTAGTGTTGTAAAGGAGGAAGAGGAGGGTAGTGTTGTGGAGGAGGAAGAGGAGGGTAGTGTTGTAGAGGAGGAAGAGGAGGGTAGTAATGTAGAGGAGGAAGAGGAGAGTAGTGTTGTAGAGGAGGAAGTGGAGAGTAGTTTTGTAAGGGAGGAAGAGGAGAGTAGTGTTGTAGAGGAGGAAGAGTAGGGTAGTGTTGTGGAGGAGGAAGAGTAGGGTAGTGTTGTGGAGAAGGAAGAGGAGGGTAGTGTTGTGGAGAAGGAAGAGGAGGGTAGTGCTGTGGACGAGGAAGAGGAGGGTAGTGTTGTGGAGGAGGAAGAGTAGGGTAGTATTGTGGAGGAGGAAGAGTAGGGTAGTGTTGTGGAGGAGGAAGAGTAGGGTAGTGTTGTGGAGGAGGAAGAGGAGGGTAGTGTTGTAAAGGAGGAAGAGGAGAGTAGTGTTGTAGAGGAGGAAGAGTAGGGTAGTGTTGTGGAGGAGGAAGAGTAGGGTAGTGCTGTGGACGAGGAAGAGGAGGGTAGTTTTGTAAAGGAGGAAGAAGAGGGTAGCTTTGTGGAGGAGGAAGAGAAGGGTAGTGCTGTGGAGGAGGAAGAGGAGGGTAGTGTTGTGGAGGAGGAAGAGTAGGGTAGTGTTGTGGAGGAGGAAGAGTAGGGTAGTGTTGTGGAGGAGGAAGAGGAGGGTAGTGTTGTTGAGAAGGAAGAGGAGGTTAGTTTTGTGGAGGAGGAAGAGGAGGGTAGTGCTGTTGAGGAGGAAGAGGAGGGTAGTGTTGTGGAGGAGGAAGAGGAGGGTAGTGTTGTAAAGGAGGAAGAGGAGGGTAGTATTGTGGAGGAGGAAGAGAAGGGTAGTGCTCTGGAGGAGGAAGAGGAGGGTAGTGTTGTGGAGGAGGAAGAAGAGGGTAGTGTTGTGGAGGAGGAAGAAGAGGGTAGTGTTGTGGAGGAGGAAGAGAAGGGTAGTGCTGTGGAGGAGGAAGAGGAGGGTAGTGTTGTGGAGGAGGAAAAGGAGGGTAGTGTTGTAGAGGAAGAGGAGGGAAGTGTTGTGGAGGAGGAAGAGGAGGGTAGTGTTGTGGAGGAGGAAGAAGAGGGTAGTGCTGTGGAGGAGGGAGAGGGGGGTAGTGTTGTGGAGGAGGAAGAGGAGGGTAGTGTTGTGGTGGAGGAAGAGAAGGGTAGTGTTGTGGAGGAGGAAGAGGAGGTTAGTGTTGTAGAGGAAGAGGAGGGTTGTGTTGTGGAGGAGGAAGTGGAGGGTAGTGTTGTGGAGGAGGAAGAGGAGGGTAGTGTTGTGGAGGAGGAGGGTAGTGTCGTTGAGGAGGAGGAGGAGGGAAGTGTTGTGGAGGATGAGGAGAAGGGAAGTGTTGTGGAGGAGGAAGAGGAGGGTAGTGCTCTGGAGGAGGAAGAGGAGGGTTGTGTTGTGGAGGAGAAAGAGGAGGGAAGTGTTTTGGAGGAGGAGAATGTGGGTAGTGTAGTGGAGGTGGAAGAGGAGGGTGGTGTTGTGGAGGAGTCGGAGGAGGGTAGTTTTGTGGAGGAGGAAGAGGAGGGTAGTGCTGTGGAGGAGGAAGAGGAGGGTAGTGTTGTGGGAAGGAGAAGGAGGGTAGTGTTCTGGAGGAGGAAGAGGAGGGTAGTGCTGTGGAGGAAGAAGAGGAGAGTAGGGCTGTGGAGGAGGAAGAGGAGAGTAGTGCTGTGGAGGAGGAAGAGGAGAGTAGTGTTGTGGAAGAGGAGGAGGAGGGTAGTGCTGTGGAGGAAGAGGAGGTTAGTTCTGTGGATGAGGAAGAGGAGGGTAGTGTTGTGGAGGAGGAAGAGGAGGGTAGTTTTGTGGAGGAGGAAGAGGAGGGTAGTGCTGTGGAGGAGTAAGAGGAGGGTAGTGCTGTGGAGGAGGAAGAGGAGGGTAGTGTTGTGGAAGAGGAGGAGGAGGGTAGTGCTGTGAAGGATGAAGAGGAAGGTAGTGCTGTGGAGGAGGAAAAGTAGGGTAGTGTTGTGGAGGAGGAAGAGTAGGGTAGTGTTGTGGAGAAGGAAGAGGAGGGTAGTGTTGTGGGAGGAGGAAGAGGAGGGTAGTGTTGTAAAGGAGGAAGAAGGGGGTAGTTTTGTGAAGGAGGAAGAGAAGGTTAGTGCTGTGGTGGAGGAAGAGGAGGGTAGTGTTGTGGAGGAGGAAGAGTAGGGTAGTGTTTTGAAGGAGGAAGAAGAGGGTAGTGTTGTGGAGGAGGAAGAGAAGGGTAGTGCTGTGGAGGAGGAAGAGGAGGGTAGTAATGTAGAGGAGGAAGAGAAGAGTAGTGTTGTAGAGGAGGAAGAGGAGAGTAGTGTTGTAAAGGAGGAAGAGGAGAGTTGTGTTGTAGAGGAGGAAGAGTAGGGTAGTGTTGTGGAGGAGGAAGAGTAGGGTAGTTTTGTGGAGGAAGAGGAGGAGGGGATTTTTGTGGAGGAGGAAGAGGAGGGTAGTTTTGTGGAGGAGGAAGAGGAGAGTAGTGTTGTGGAGGAGGAAGAGGAGAGTAGTGCTGTAGAGGAGGAAGAGGAGGGTAGTGTTGTGGAAGAGGAGGAGGGGGTAGTGCTGTTAAGGAAGAGGAGGGTAGTTCTGTGGAGGAGGAAGAGGAGGGTAGTTCTGTGGAGGAGGAAGATGAGGGTAGTGCTGTGGAGGAGGAAGAGGAGGGTAGTGTTGTGGAAGTGGAGGAGGAGGGAAGTGCTGTGAAGGATGAAGAGGAAGGTAGTGCTGTGGAGGAGGAAGAGTAGGGTAGTGTAGTGGAGGAGGAAGAGTAGGGTAGTGTTGTGGAGGAGGAAGAGGAGGGTAGTGTTGTGGAGAAGGAAGACGAGGGTAGTGCTGTGGACGAGGAAGAGGAGGGTAGTGTTGTGGAGGAGGAAGAGGAGGGTAGTGTTGTAAAGGAGGAAGAAGAGGGTAGCTTTGTGGAGGAGGAAGAGAAGGGTAGTGCTGTGGAGGAGGAAGAGGAGGGTAGTGTTGTGGACGAGGAGGAGGGTAGTGTTGTGGAGGAGGAAGAGGAGGGAAGGGTTTGTGAGAAAGGAGGAGGAGGAGGATAGTGTTGGAGAGGCGGAAGTGGAGGGTAGTGTTGTGGGGAAGGAAGAGGAGGGGAGTGTAATGGAAGAAGAAGTGGAGGATAGTGTTGTGGAGGAGGAGGGTAGTGTTGTGAAAGCGGAAGAGGAGGGAAGTGTTGTGGAAGAAGAAGTGGAGGATAGTGTTGTCGAGAAGGAAGAGGATGGTAGTGATATGGAGGAGGAGGAGGAGGGTAGTGTTGTGGAGAAGGACGAGGAGGGTAGTGTTGTGGAAGAAGAAGAGAAGGGATGTGTTGTGTTGTGGTGTTGAGGAAGAGGGGGGTAGTGTTGTAAAGGAGGAGGAGGAGGGGGTGGGTAGTGTTGTGGATGAGGAAGAGGAAGAAAGTTTTGTGGAGATGGAAGAGGATGGTAGTGTTGTTTAGGAGGAAGAGGATGGTAGTGTTGCGGAGGAGGAAGAGGATGGTAGTGTTGTGGAGGAGGAAGAGGAGGGTAGTGTTGTGGAGGAGGAAGAGGAGAGTAGTGTTGTGGAGGATAAAGAGGAGGGTAGTGTAGTGGAGGAGGAAGAGGAGGGGTAGTGTTTTGGAGGAGGAGGAGGATGGTTGTGTTATGCAGAAGGAAGAAGAGAGTAGTGTTGTGGAGGAGGAGGAAGAGGAAGGAAGTGTTGTGGAGGAGGAAGAAGAGGGTAGTGTTGTGGAGGAGGAAGAGGAGGGTAGTGTTGTGGAGAAGGAAGAGGAGGGTAGAGTTGTGGAGAAGGAAGAGGAGGGTAGAGTTGTGGAGGAGTAAGAGGAGGGTAGTGTTGTTGAGATGGAAGAGGAGGGTAGTGTTCTGGAGGAGGAAGAAGAGGGAAGTGTTGTGGAGGAGGAAGAGGAGGGAAGTGTTGTGGGAAGACGAGGAGGGTAGTGATGTGGAGGAGGAAGAGGAGGGTAGTATTGTGGGGGAGGAACTGGAGGGTAGTGTTGAGGAGGAGGAAGAGGAGGGAAGGGTTTGCGAGGGAGGAGGAGGAGGATAGTGTTGGGGAGGCGGAAGAGGAGGGTAGTGTTGTGGAGGAGGAGAAGGAGGGAAGTGTTGTGAAGAAGGAAGAGGAGGGGAGTGTTGTGGAAGAAGAAGTGGAGGATAGTGTTGTGGAGAAGGAAGAGGAGGGTAGTGTTGTGGAGGAGGAAGAGGAGGGTTGTGTTGTGAAGGAGGAAGAGGAGGGTAGTGCTGAGGAGGAGGAAGAGGAGGAGGGTAGTGTTATGGAGGAGGAAGAGGAGGGTAGTGTTGTGGAGGAGGAAGAGGAGGGTAGTGCTGAGGAGGAGGAAGAGGAGGAGGGTAGTGTTATGGAGGAGGAAGACGAGGTTAGTGTTGTGGAGGACGAAGAGGAGGGTAGTGCTGAGAAGGAGTAAGAGGAGGGTAGTGTTGTGGAAGAAGAAGTGGAGGATAGTGTTGTTGAGGAGGAGGGTAGTGTTGTGGAAGCGGAAGAGGAGGGTAGTGTTGTCGAAAAGGAAGAGGAGGGTGGTGATATGGAGGAGGAGGAGAAGGGTAGTGTTGTGGAGAAGGAAGAGGAGGGTAGTGTTGTGGAAGAAGAAGAGAAGGGAAGTGTTGTGGAGGAGGAAGAGGAGAGTAGTGTTTTGGAGGAGGAAGAGGATGGTAGTGTTGTGGAGGAGGAAGAGGAGGGTAATGTTTTGGAGGAGGAAGAGGAGGATAGTGTTGTGGAGGAGGAAGAGGAGGGTAGTGTTGTGGAGGAGGAAGAGAAGGGTTGTGCTTTGGAGGAGGAAGAGGAGGGTAGTGTTGCGGAGGAGGAAGAGGAGGGTAGTGTTGTGGAGGAGGAAGAGGAGGATAGTGTTGTGGAGCAGGAAGAGGAGGGTAGTGTTTTGGAGGAGGAAGAGGAGTGTAGTGTTGCGGAGGAGGAAGAGGATAGTAGTTTTGTGGAGGAGGAAGAAGAGGGTAGTGCTGTGGAGGAGGGAGAGGGGGGTAGTGTTGTGGAGGAGGAAGAGGAGGGTAGTGTTGTGGTGGAGGAAGAGAAGGGTAGTGTTGTGGAGGAGGAAGAGGAGGTTAGTGTTGTAGAGGAAGAGGAGGGTTGTGTTGTGGAGGAGGAAGTGGAGGGTAGTGTTGTGGAGGAGGAAGAGGAGGGTAGTGTTGTGGAGGAGGAGGGTAGTGTCGTTGAGGAGGAGGAGGAGGGAAGTGTTGTGGAGGATGAGGAGAAGGGAAGTGTTGTGGAGGAGGAAGAGGAGGGTAGTGCTCTGGAGGAGGAAGAGGAGGGTTGTGTTGTGGAGGAGAAAGAGGAGGGAAGTGTTTTGGAGGAGGAGAAGGTGGGTAGTGTAGTGGAGGTGGAAGAGGAGGGTGGTGTTGTGGAGGAGTCGGAGGAGGGTAGTTTTGTGGAGGAGGAAGAGGAGGGTAGTGCTGTGGAGGAGGAAGAGGAGGGTAGTGTTGTGGGAAGGAGAAGGAGGGTAGTGTTCTGGAGGAGGAAGAGGAGGGTAGTGCTGTGGAGGAAGAAGAGGAGAGTAGGGCTGTGGAGGAGGAAGAGGAGAGTAGTGCTGTGGAGGAGGAAGAGGAGAGTAGTGTTGTGGAAGAGGAGGAGGAGGGTAGTGCTGTGGAGGAAGAGGAGGTTAGTTCTGTGGATGAGGAAGAGGAGGGTAGTGTTGTGGAGGAGGAAGAGGAGGGTAGTTTTGTGGAGGAGGAAGAGGAGGGTAGTGCTGTGGAGGAGTAAGAGGAGGGTAGTGTTGTGGAAGAGGAGGAGGAGGGTAGTGCTGTGAACGATGAAGAGGAAGGTAGTGCTGTGGAGGAGGAAAAGTAGGGTAGTGTTGTGGAGGAGGAAGAGTAGGGTAGTGTTGTGGAGAAGGAAGAGGAGGGTAGTGTTGTGGGAGGAGGAAGAGGAGGGTAGTGTTGTAAAGGAGGAAGAAGAGGGTAGTTTTGTGAAGGAGGAAGAGAAGGTTAGTGCTGTGGTGGAGGAAGAGGAGGGTAGTGTTGTGGAGGAGGAAGAGTAGGGTAGTGTTTTGAAGGAGGAAGAAGAGGGTAGTGTTGTGGAGGAGGAAGAGAAGGGTAGTGCTGTGGAGGAGGAAGAGGAGGGTAGTAATGTAGAGGAGGAAGAGAAGAGTAGTGTTGTAGAGGAGGAAGAGGAGAGTAGTGTTGTAAAGGAGGAAGAGGAGAGTTGTGTTGTAGAGGAGGAAGAGTAGGGTAGTGTTGTGGAGGAGGAAGAGTAGGGTAGTTTTGTGGAGGAAGAGGAGGAGGGGATTTTTGTGGAGGAGGAAGAGGAGGGTAGTTTTGTGGAGGAGGAAGAGGAGAGTAGTGTTGTGGAGGAGGAAGAGGAGAGTAGTGCTGTAGAGGAGGAAGAGGAGGGTAGTGTTGTGGAAGAGGAGGAGGGGGTAGTGCTGTTAAGGAAGAGGAGGGTAGTTCTGTGGAGGAGGAAGAGGAGGGTAGTTCTGTGGAGGAGGAAGAGGAGGGTAGTGCTGTGGAGGAGGAAGAGGAGGGTAGTGTTGTGGAAGTGGAGGAGGAGGGAAGTGCTGTGAAGGATGAAGAGGAAGGTAGTGCTGTGGAGGAGGAAGAGTAGGGTAGTGTAGTGGAGGAGGAAGAGTAGGGTAGAGTGTGGAGGAGGAAGAGTAGGGTAGTGTTGTGGAGAAGGAAGACGAGGGTAGTGCTGTGGACGAGGAAGAGGAGGGTAGTGTTGTGGAGGAGGAAGAGGAGGGTAGTGTTGTAAAGGAGGAAGAAGAGGGTAGCTTTGTGGAGGAGGAAGAGAAGGGTAGTGCTGTGGAGGAGGAAGAGGAGGGTAGTGTTGTGGACGAGGAGGAGGGTAGTGTTGTGGAGGAGGAAGAGGAGGGAAGGGTTTGTGAGAAAGGAGGAGGAGGAGGATAGTGTTGGAGAGGCGGAAGTGGAGGGTAGTGTTGTGGGGAAGGAAGAGGAGGGGAGTGTAATGGAAGAAGAAGTGGAGGATAGTGTTGTGGAGGAGGAGGGTAGTGTTGTGAAAGCGGAAGAGGAGGGAAGTGTTGTGGAAGAAGAAGTGGAGGATAGTGTTGTCGAGAAGGAAGAGGATGGTAGTGATATGGAGGAGGAGGAGGAGGGTAGTGTTGTGGAGAAGGACGAGGAGGGTAGTGTTGTGGAAGAAGAAGAGAAGGGAAGTGTTGTGTTGTGGTGTTGAGGAAGAGGGGGGTAGTGTTGTAAAGGAGGAGGAGGAGGGGGTGGGTAGTGTTGTGGATGAGGAAGAGGAAGAAAGTTTTGTGGAGATGGAAGAGGATGGTAGTGTTGTTTAGGAGGAAGAGGATGGTAGTGTTGCGGAGGAGGAAGAGGATGGTAGTGTTGTGGAGGAGGAAGAGGAGGGTAGTGTTGTGGAGGAGGAAGAGGAGAGTAGTGTTGTGGAGGATAAAGAGGAGGGTAGTGTAGTGGAGGAGGAAGAGGAGGGTAGTGTTTTGGAGGAGGAAGAAGAGGGTAGTGTTGTGGAGGAGGAAGAGGAGGGTAGTGTTGTGGAGAAGGAAGAGGAGGGTAGAGTTGTGGAGAAGGAAGAGGAGGGTAGAGTTGTGGAGGAGTAAGAGGAGGGTAGTGTTGTTGAGATGGAAGAGGAGGGTAGTGTTCTGGAGGAGGAAGAAGAGGGAAGTGTTGTGGAGGAGGAAGAGGAGGGAAGTGTTGTGGGAAGACGAGGAGGGTAGTGATGTGGAGGAGGAAGAGGAGGGTAGTATTGTGGGGGAGGAAGTGGAGGGTAGTGTTGAGGAGGAGGAAGAGGAGGGAAGGGTTTGCGAGGGAGGAGGAGGAGGATAGTGTTGGGGAGGCGGAAGAGGAGGGTAGTGTTGTGGAGGAGGAGAAGGAGGGAAGTGTTGTGAAGAAGGAAGAGGAGGGGAGTGTTGTGGAAGAAGAAGTGGAGGATAGTGTTGTGGAGAAGGAAGAGGAGGGTAGTGTTGTGGAGGAGGAAGAGGAGGGTTGTGTTGTGAAGGAGGAAGAGGAGGGTAGTGCTGAGGAGGAGGAAGAGGAGGAGGGTAGTGTTATGGAGGAGGAAGAGGAGGGTAGTGTTGTGGAGGAGGAAGAGGAGGGTAGTGCTGAGGAGGAGGAAGATGAGGAGGGTAGTGTTATGGAGGAGGAAGAGGAGGTTAGTGTTGTGGAGGACGAAGAGGAGGGTAGTGCTGAGAATGAGTAAGAGGAGGGTAGTGTTGTGGAAGAAGAAGTGGAGGATAGTGTTGTTGAGGAGGAGGGTAGTGTTGTGGAAGCGGAAGAGGAGGGTAGTGTTGTCGAAAAGGAAGAGGAGGGTGGTGATATGGAGGAGGAGGAGAAGGGTAGTGTTGTGGAGAAGGAAGAGGAGGGTAGTGTTGTGGAAGAAGAAGAGAAGGGAAGTGTTGTGGAGGAGGAAGAGGAGAGTAGTGTTTTGGAGGAGGAAGAGGATGGTAGTGTTGTGGAGAAGGAAGAGGAGGGTAATGTTTTGGAGGAGGAAGAGGAGGATAGTGTTGTGGAGGAGGAAGAGGAGGGTAGTGTTGTGGAGGAGGAAGAGAAGGGTTGTGCTGTGGAGGAGGAAGAGGAGGGTAGTGTTGCGGAGGAGGAAGAGGAGGGTAGTGTTGTGGAGGAGGAAGAGGAGGATAGTGTTGTGGAGCAGGAAGAGGAGGGTAGTGTTTTGGAGGAGGAAGAGGAGGGTAGTGTTGCGGAGGAGGAAGAGGATAGTAGTTTTGTGGAGGAGGAAGAGGAGGGTAGTGTTGTGGAGGAGGAAGAGGAGGGTAGTGTTTTGGAAAAGGAGGTGGAGGGATGTGTTATGCAGAAGGAAGAAGAGAGTAGTGTTGTGGAGGAGGAGGAGGAGGGTAGTGTTCAGGAGGAGGATGAGGAGGGTAGTATTGTGGGGGAGGAGGAGGAGGGTAGTGTTGGGGAGGCGGAAGAGGAGGGTAGTGCTGACGAGGAGGAAGAGGAGGATAGTGTTGTGGAAAAGGAAGAGGAGGGAAGTGTTGTAAAGGAGGAGGAGGAGGGGGTGGGTAGTGTTGTGGATGAGGAAGAGGAAGAAAGTTTTGTGGAAAAAGAAGAGGAGGGTAGTGTTGAAGAGGAGGAGGAGGAGGGTAGTGGTATGGAGGAGGAGGAGGAGGGTAGTGTTGTGGTGGAGGAAGAGAAGGGTAGTGCTGTGGAGGAGGAAGAGGAGGACAGTGTTGTGGAGGAGGAAGAGGAGGGTAGTGTTGTGGAGGAGTAAGAGGAGGATAGTGTTGTGGTGAAGGAAGAGGATGGGTAGTGTTTTGGAGGAGGAAGAGGAGGGTTGTGTTGTGTAGGAGGAAGAAGAGGGTAGTGTTGTGGAGGAGGAGTAGGAGGGTTGTGTTATGCAGAATGAAGAAGAGAGTAGTGTTGTGGAGGAGGAGTAGGAGGGTTGTGTTCAGGAGGAGGAAGAGTAAGGAAGGGTTTGTGAGGGAGGAGGAGGAGGATAGTGTTGGGGAGGCGGAAGTGGAGGGTAGTGTAGTGGAAGAGGAAGAGGAGGGTAGTGTTGTGGAGAAGGAAGAGGAGGGAATTGTTGTGGAAGAAGAAGAGAAGGGTAGTGTTGTGGAGGAGGAAGAGGAGGGTAGTGTTGTGGACGAGGAAGAGGAGGGTAGTGTTGTGGAGGAGTAAAAGGAGAGGAGTGTTGTGGAGAAGGAAGAAGAGGGAAGTGTTTTGGAGGAGGAAGAGGAGGGAAGTATTGTGGAGAAGGAAGAGGAGGGTAGTGTTATGGAGGAGGAAGAGGAGGGTAGTGTTGTGGAGAAGGAAGAGGAGGGTAGTGTTGTGGAGAAGGAAGAGGAGGGAATTGTTGTGGAAGAAGAAGAGAAGGGTAGTGTTGTGGAGGAGGAAGAGGGGGTAGTGTTGTGGACGAGGAAGAGGAGGGTAGTGTTGTGGAGGAGCAAAAGGAGAGGAGTGTTGTGGAGAAGGAAGAAGAGGGAAGTGTTTTGGAGGAGGAAGAGGAGGGGAGTGTTGTGGAAGAAGAAGAGGAGGATGGTGTTGAGGAGGAGGGGGTGGGTAGTGTTGTGGAGGAGGAAGAGGAGGGAAGTGTTGTGGAGAAGGAAGAGGAGGGTAGTGTTGTGGAGTAGGAGGAGGGTAGTGTTGTGGAGGAGGAGGAGGAGGAGGGTAGTGTTGTGGAGAAGGAAGAGGAGGGTAGTGTTGTGGAGGAGGAGGAGGAGGGTAGTGTTGTGGTGGAGGAGGAGGAGGAGGGTAGTGTTGTGGAGAAGGAAGAGGAGGGTAGTGTTGTGGAGAAGGAAGAGGAGGGTCGTGTTGTGGAGAAGGAAGAGGGGGGGGGGAAGTGTAGTGGAGGAGGAAGAGGAGGTAGTGTTGTGGATGAGGAGGAGGAGGGTAGTGCTGTGGAGGAGGAAGAGGAGGTTAGTGTTGTGGAGGAGGAAGAGTTGGGAAGTGTTTTGGAGGAGGAGGAGGAAGAGGAGGGTAGTGTTGTGGAGGAGGAGGAAGAGGAGGGTAGTGTTGTGGAGGAGGAAGAGGAGGGTAGTGTTGTGGAGGAGGAAGTGGATGGTAGTGTTGTGGAGGAGGAGGAAGAGGAGGGTAGTATTGTGGAGGAGGAAGTGGAGGGTAGTGTTGTGGAGGAGGACGAGGAGGGCAGTGTTGTGGAGGAGGAAGTGGAGGATAGTGTTGTGGAGGAGGAAGAGGAGGGTATTGTTGTGGAGGAGGAAGAGGAGGGTAGTGTTGTGGAGGAGGAAGTGCAGGGTAGTGTTGTGGAGAAGGAAGAGGAGGGTTGTGTTGTGGAGAAGGAAGAGGAGGGTGGTGTTGTGGAGAAGGAAGAGGAGGGTTGTGTTGTGGAGAAGGAAGAGGAGGGTGGTGTTGTGGAGAAGGAAGAGGAGGGTGGTGTTGTGGAGAAGGAAGAGGAGGGTAGTGTTGTGGAGGAGGAGGAAGAGGAGGGTAGTGTTGTGGAGGAGGAAGTGCAGGGTAGTGTTGTGGAGAAGGAAGAGGAGGGTTGTGTTGTGGAGGAGGAAGAGGAGGGTGGTGTTGTGGAGAAGGAAGAGGAGGGTGGTGTTGTGGAGAAGGAAGAGGAGGGTAGTGTTGTGGAGGAGGAGGAAGAGGAGGGTAGTGTTGTGGAGGAGGAAGTGGAGGGGTGTTGTGGAGGAGGACGAGGAGGGCAGTGTTGTGGAGGAGGAAGTGGAGGATAGTGTTGTGGAGGAGGAAGAGGAGGGTGGTGTTGAGGAGAAGGAAGAGGAGGGTAGTGATGTGGAGGAGGAAGTGGATGGTAGTGTTGTGGAGGAGGAGGAAGAGGAGGGTAGTGTTGTGGAGGAGGAAGTGGAAGGTAGTGTTGTGGAGGAGGACGAGGAGGGCAGTGTTGTGGAGGAGGAAGTGGAGGATAGTGTTGTGGAGGAGGAAGAGGAGGGTATTGTTGTGGAGGAGGAAGAGGAGGGTAGTGTTGTGGAGGAGGAAGTGCAGGGTAGTGTTGTGGAGGAGGAAGAGGAGGGTAGTGTTGTGGAGGAGGAAGTGCAGGGTAGTGTTGTGGAGGAGGAAGAGGAGGGTATTGTTGTGGAGGAGGAAGAGGAGGGTAGTGTTGTGGAGGAGGAAGTGCAGGGTAGTGTTGTGGAGGAGGAAGAGGAGGGTAGTGTTGTGGAGGAGGAAGTGCAGGGTAGTGTTGTGGAGGAGGAGGAGGAGGGTAGTGTTGTGGAGGAGGAAGAGGAGGACAGTGTTGTGGAGGAGGAAGTGGAGGATAGTGTTGTGGAGGAGGAAGTGGAGGATAGTGTTGTGGAGGAGGAAGAGGAGGGTATTGTTGTGGAGGAGGAGTAGGAGGGAAGTGTTGTGGAGAAGGAAGATGAGGGTTATGTTGTGGAGAAGGATGAGGAGGGTTGTGTTGTGGAGAAGGAAGAGGAGGGTGGTGTTGTGGAGAAGGAAGAGGAGGGTGGTGTTGTGGAGAAGGAAGAGGAGGGTGGTGTTGTGGAGAAGGAAGAGGAGGGTAGTGTTGTGGAGAAGGATGAGGAGGGTTGTGTTGTGGAGAAGGAAGAGGAGGGTGGTGTTGTGGAGAAGGATGAGGAGGGTTGTGTTGTGGAGAAGGAAGAGGAGGGTAGTGTTGTGGAGAAGGAAGAGGAGGGTGGTGTTGTGGAGAAGGAAGATGAGGGTTATGTTGTGGAGAAGGAAGAGGAGGGAAGTGTTGTGGAGAAGGAAGATGAGGGTGGTGTTGTGGAGAAGGAAGAGGAGGGTGGTGTTGAGGAGAAGGAAGAGGAGGGTAGTGATGTGGATGGGGAAGAGGAGGAGGGGAGTGTTGTGGAGGAAGTGGAGGGTAGTGTTGTTAATGAGGAGGAGGGTAGTGTTGTGGTGGACAAGTAGGGTAGACCAAGGAAGCAGCACTCACCCTTTCACCAACACAGTAGGCCAGGTGTGAGGGAATCAGATTCCCTCAGCTAGTTTTCCTAGTTTCTAGATTAGGCTAGTCACTCTAGAAACTGAAGCTTTTAAACTAACATATACTTGTGGGGTGTTGAATGAAAGCTTATGTTATGGTCTATCATTTGTGAGTAGTCAGAAGTCTGTGATTGCTCTGTAGAGAGAATTACAGAGATGTTCCTGTTTCTGTGAAATAGGATGGGGAGGGGAGAGTGTATGGTATGAGAGGATACTTGACTAAAACCGTTAGAGGTGGGGGGGGAGAGTGGAGTGAACGTTGCCCCCCCCCCCCTAACATGTGAGACAGTACGCCACTGTCTTTTAGGCCTCCCCTTCCTTGTGACGTCACGGGACGCTCGAGGGTGAGTGAGCCTGTGATTGGAGTAGGCAAGTGTGCTCCAAGCCGAGTTTTGGCGCGAACGGCTGTGATTGGGAGCAGCACGAGGGAGCCGTGCCAGCTCCATGCTGATTGGTCAAGACAAAGTAGGGAGGAGGTATGGGTATTTTGAGTTTCCCTTGCCCGGGAAATAGGTAGTCTGAGCAGGGTAGCAGGTGGACTAGGACGTGTCGGGGTGGAGGGGGGGAGTTTTCCCCCTCCACCCCCGTTAATCGCGGACATTACCGTGTTAACTAGCAGGGATGGCACCCCTGCTATCCCTGGTTGTGTCTAGGCCCAATATTCGTGAAATTCGAGGGCCGACGATTTACGGAAGGAACAGTAAAAAACTAAAGAGACAGTTGACAGTGTTCACCCATGAGGCAGCTGGCAGAGCCTCATGGTGTAACAGGTGGGTCGAGTATCCTGTCTAGTGTTGTATGGACAATGGACAATCGGTGGTATTATGGGCAGTGTAATTGAGTGTGATATTACAGGCCCATGTTGGATTTTTTGTATTCCACCTAGCGGCGGCCATGTGGTGACGCCGCCGGCCATTGTCACCCCAGTGTAGAGCAAGGCAGGCTCTGGTTTGCTGGAGTTGTGGGCGATTCCTCAACCACGTGTGTATGCCCGGGGCCCACCCCGGCCACCTGCCGCATGGCCCAGCCACATGGCCTGGCTACCCCACCCGCCTGTCCGCACGCCAGCCACCCACCCAGGCCACCCGCACGGCCAAACCCCACCCCACCCCGCGCACCAGCTCAGCCGGGTGGGGTGCTATGACGTCATGCACTACCCGTGGCCACCCAGCTGCTCGGCCCGGCCCGGCTCGGCTCGGCTCGGCCCGCGCGTTGGCTACCCACCCGCCTGCCCGCGCGCCGGCAACCCCCCCCCAACCCCCCCCCCCCTCTCAACTCGGGAGGGGCGCTGTGGGCCACGCGGTGGCCACATGCCTTGGCCACTTTCCCGGGACAGCCTAAGGCCACATCTTGTCGATGCATGAGGAGCAAGATAAGTGTTAACAGCTAGGGTGGTAGTGACCTGGGAAATGAGTAAAAAAATAAGGAGAGTACACGGGACCACACTGTAGTATCATGATGTATATATATGTGTGTAGTAGACTGACTAGAGTATGTAACCGGTCAGTGTAGAGATTTACCATATAAGTGATCCGGCCTGTCGATTCTATATAATCGTTCAGACTGGATTAATGCCATAGAGTACCGTATATTAATTATAATCATTAGAGGTAGGCAGGCCAGGTTGCAGGGATGTCAGTGGGTACCCTGAGGTCTGTGTAGTTAGTTACATTTACCTGATGATATTTTTCATTGATTATGTGAATGCCATGTCTATGTGTTCATTTGCATGCTTTATGTACTGTGTTGTGTGGTGAGTCAGCAGATGTGATTGCTGACTGATTGCCTAATGATGTCATTAGCATGTGGGGTATGCTGACAGCATCATTATGTTGCAGGTTTGTGCAGTGTTGTTATCAGTTTATACGATATTATTATTGCCCTCGGAGCGGTGTTGAGAGTTTAAGGGACCTCTAGGATTATTCAGGGGAATTCACAGTACTTAATGAGAGCAGGCAATTGATGGGTTAATTGCCTTGCTGAGGTAAGTGTGTGTTCACAGTAGTCCTTTGCAACGGTTGCAAGAAAAAGAGGGGGGCAGTAATATTGGTATACTCTTGTGTGTTGCACAACCGTGTGTCATTATTGTGTGGGCACAGTAATTAGCCTGTTGCAGTAGCCGAAACCATATGTGGGCAATGCATTTGTGTTGTTGCATGCCATTATAGTTTGACCTATGTAACACTGGGGTTACTTTGTTTCTTTAAGTTGTGTTGAGGACTTAAGGATTCAGTGAGTTAATAATTGGGGAATTAACTGGATA
This sequence comes from Procambarus clarkii, assembly GCF_040958095.1. Classification (NCBI taxonomy): domain Eukaryota; kingdom Metazoa; phylum Arthropoda; class Malacostraca; order Decapoda; family Cambaridae; genus Procambarus; species Procambarus clarkii. Next base: position 3,685,016 of record NW_027189137.1, on the reverse strand, counting down.
AGGGGTGCATACTTAGTATTGTTGTGTGAGTAAGGACTCTTATGAGAGAGAACAGCGTTGAGCTTGAGTGAGATACGTCTCAGGAGCAATTAATTGTCCGTGTGACAACTAATTGACCACTCTAGCTAATTATGTAATTAGCCTTCTCATCATAAATTCACGTAGTGGGAGAGGATCTGTCAGAGTCTGTCAGTATTTGTGTTAACGTAATTTGCTCGAGACTAATTACCTTTCTGGGGTATAGCAATTAGTGGCTCAGGTTAATAAGTGGAGTAATTAACATTGGAGAGCTCCGATGACTCGGTAAAGCGAGGTCATGGAGCTAGCATAAATCGTTGTATTAATCATATTCTGTCTGAGGACAATGGATTAGTGGCAAATCTTGTTAATTAGGGGTAATTAACTCCTTTCCCGTGAATTCACAGTGTTTGATGAGACCTGCTTAGGCAGTGCAGAGTGAGACGTATTTATGGATGATTAATTATCGGTCCTGGTGACAGTTAATTAATTGCTCAGAATTAATTAGGGAATTAATTAGGGTAATTAACACTCACTAGAAAATTTTTGACACAGACTGTTGAGAAGCTACCAAGTTAGGGTAGGCTTAGTTAACGTAACTCAATGGGGATGTAATTTGTGGTCCGTTTGACCTTAATTGAGGATTACTCACTGAATACTTGCAAGGAGTCAAGTGTGATGTAATATAAGTTTGAGTTATTGTTAACAAGAGAGACAAGTGTTAATGATTAACGTAGAGTATCATCATGTTGTTGTCTAGTGTGAGACAATTGTTTGTGATTACCGTAGTACTTTGTTGCTGACTGCTGCGATCAGTCAATTAACGTAATTAGTCACTTAAGGCAATTTCTTTTGGTTGTCGTCTGGTGACGAGAGTAGAGTAATCTAGGGATTTGTGGAGCTGTGTCCCAGAATCCCGCCTTGCCTGTCTTTGTTACTGTTTACAACAGGGCAACTTCTTGTGGGGAGTTGCAAAGAGTGTTCACACTGGGCTGTGATAGGGGGGGGTCACTGTTGGACTACCCGCATAGTTACGTGGGTCTCTCCTGGGGGGCGGGAGGATCCCTAAGCTTGTGATTATAGTAGCTGTCAGGGAAACCGAGACACTATTGATTGCATGCTTGTGTCTTCAGTGGAAATCCTTCATTTGTTCAGTTAGTTCATGTTGTCAGCCCGAAGTGTCAGCAAAATGGAGCCTGCTGTCACTTCTCGAGGGGCTGTTGAATGGCTGTGTTGCAAATGCCACTTGATGTACAATAACGTAACCATTCGTTGTGGTGTAACTTAGTCTGTGATATTTTTCTTTGTTTTGCAATATTGCGTCATCAGTGGGCACACCTGTGTTCAGGTTAGTTCAGTATGCAGCCTCACAGCAAGGGTTGCTATTTAGCTCTTTGTTATCATGCCACTGGATGGACATTAACGTAACGTAAACTCGGTAATGTAGTAGTTAGTCTCTTGTTATTAATAAATTGTTATGTTATAGAAAACGGTCTTTGATGTCAACCCTTCAACCATATTATTCCACCATATTTCTGCATATTATTAAATGTTGATGTGATCTTGGTAAGGCGGCTGTTCTTGGGAATTCGAATTCCAATTCATAGCGCCACATAATATATAAATATTTGATTGTGAGAACCCGTCAGTTACCCTTTATTAGTTTTAACGTCCTGTTTAACTAGGAGGAGCCAGCGGCCTATTGTGGACAGGTTTTCACCCCTAGTGGTGGAGGCCTGGCGGTTTGCTCCTGCTTTTCCTTTTTCTACTGCACTCATGCTTAACTGCCGTGAGCAGCCTTTAAACTTGTAGTCCACCTCCTAAGGGAGGTAGGCGTAGAGAAAAATCTCACACCAGGGAGGCAACACTGACCCTCTCACCAACACAGTAGGCCAGGGAGGCAACACTCACCCTCTCACCAACACAGTAGGCCAGGGTGACAACACTGACCCTCTCACCAATAATGTAGACCAGGGAGGCAACACTGACCCTCTCACCAACACAGTAGGCCAGGGAGGCAACACTCACCCTCTCACCAACACAGCAGGCCAGGGAGGCAACACTCACCCTCTCACCAACACAGTAGGCCAGGGAGGCAACACTCACCCTCTCACCAACACAGTAGGCCAGGGTGACAACACTCACCCTCTCACCAACACAGTAGGCCAGGGAGACAACACTGACCCTCTCACCAACACAGTAGGCCAGGGAGGTAACACTGACCTTCTCACCAACACAGTAGGCCAGGGAGGCAACACTGACCCTCTCACCAACACAGTAGGCCAGGGAGGCAACACTGACCCTCTCACCAACACAGTAGGCCAGGGTGACCACACTCACCCTCTCACCAACACAGTAGGCCAGGGAGGCAACACTCACCATCTCACCAACACAGTAGGCCAGGGAGGCAACACTCACCCTCTCACCAACACAGTAGGCCAGGGAGGCAACACTCACCCTCTCACCAACACAGTAGGCCAGGGAGGCAACACTCACCCTCTCACCAACACAGTAGGCCAGGGTGACCACACTCACCCTCTCACCAACACAATAGGCCAGGGAGGCAACACTGACCCTCTCACCAACACAGTAGGCCAGGGTGACCACACTCACCCTCTCACCAACACAATAGGCCAGGGTGACAACACTCACCCTCTCACCAACACAGTAGGCCAGGGTGACAACACTCACCCTCTCATCAACACAGTAGGCCAGGGAGGCAACACTGACCCTCTCACCAACACAGTAGGCCAGGGAGGCAACACTCACCCTCTCACCAACACAGTAGGCCAGGGAGGCAACACTCACCCTCTCACCAACACAGTAGGCTCACACAGTTAATATACCTACTATATACATGCCTCACCTGTGACAGAAAAAAACATGTTTTTTGAGAAACTGGGCCATCTGTTGGACGTAAGACTAACACATGCAGAAATCTCCGAAAGATCTTCACCTATTGCTTTGAAATTTTGACACAGCTTTCCATTCAAATACATGCAGGTTTTTATATTTACCATACTGTTCATATTGTGAGAATAGTTTTTGTATTTTTTCTTTGTTTTTCATTTCGTTTTTTAACTGTTCTACTTATTTTTCAGTGATGCCTGAAAACTTAATAAGATCATCAGATGTTCCCACTTTTCTGACGGGAACATCAAATCATTTGAGAACGCATCAGACGAGGTAGTGAGGAATGGTGGGGAAGGACGAGGGGATATGAATTTGGAATAATGGGGAGGACGAGAGGACTAGAGAGGGGAATGGTGGGGAGAACGATGGGATTGTGTTTGGGGTAATGGTGGGAAGGACATGGCGATAGGGGAATGGAAGATGTTTGGGACGAAGGAATGGAGGGTGGAGAGTTGCGGGAGGACAAGAGAGCAGTAAAGTGGGAGATGATGGGGAGGACGAGGGGACGGGGAAGGGGAATAATGTTGGAGAGGACGAGGGGACGGGGAAGTGTAGCATGGTGAGGAGGAGGAGGAGGGGGACGAGGGGAATGGAGAATGGTGGGAGGACAAGGAAACCGTTGAGTGGAGCATGGTGGGGAGGACAAGGGGACGAGGGAGGAAGGAATGATGGGGAGGACAGGAGTACGGGTTAGTTAAGTATAGTGGGGAGGACGAGTGGACAGGGGAAGTGGGGAATGGTGGGGAGGACGAGGGGGCAGGAGAGGGGGGAATGGTGGGGGAGGATGACGACACAGGGGAATGGTTGGGAGGAGTATGGGATGGGATGGGATGGGATGGGAGAGGTAGACTAGTGGAAAGGTCAGGAAGGACAGGGAAGGGTTGCTGCGACGTTGTTGAGCCAAAGCAATGCGTGGCCGGGTACAGCCAGTCTATATATATTTTTAAATACCTATTAAATAGATGCCACATCTGTGACAGGTAAAAACCTGTTTTTTTACAAAACAAAAGCACCATATGTTGCATGTAATAGCAACACATTCTATACTAAATATGTTACGATTCCATTTGAATGTTTCCAATTTCATTGATAACTTGAATTTTCATAGATTTCGATCTATTTTGACTTTTATATAATTATTTTGTGTGGCATTGCGTTAGAATTGAGCTGTGTTGTTTACCATACCATTCATTTCGTGAGTATAGTTTATTTTTTTATTTTTTCATTGTTTTTATTTCGTTTTTTTAACTGTTTTCTTATATCAGTGATGGGAACATCAGATCATTTGATGTTCCCAATTTTCTGATGGGAACATCAGAACATTTGGGAATGCATCGGACAAGGGAGTGGGGAATGGTGAGGAGGACGCGGTGACAGAGGGAGGGGTTAATGATGGGAAGGACGAGGGGGCGGAGGAGCTGGGGATGGTATGGAGGAAGGGATGGGAGAATAGAGAATGGTGGGGAGGACACAGGGACAGGGAAATGGGAGATGGTGGGGAGGACAATGGGACAGGGAGGTGGGAATGATAAGGAGGATGAGGAGACGGTGGAGTGGGGAGGTCGAGGGGACGGTAAAGTGTGGGGGGGGGGAGGTGGGGAGGATAAGGGGATAGAGGGGGGTGGTATGGTGGGGGGATGGGGGAGTGAGGAATGGTTAGGAGAACGAGGAAACGGGGGAGTGGTTGGGACCACAATGGAACGGGGGAGGGAGGACAGGGGAAAGTTGCTGTGGCTGTGCAAAGCGTAGCCGGGTACAGCGAGTATATATATATATATATATATATATATATATATATATATATATATATATATATATATATATATATATATATATATATATATATATATATATATATATATATATATATATATATATATATATATATATATATATATATATATATATATATATATATATATATATATATATATATATATATATATATATATATATATATATATATATATATATATATATATATATATATATATATATATATATATATATATATATATATATATATATATATATATATATATATATATATATATATATATATATATATATATATATATATATATATATATATATATACATATATATATATATATATATATATATATATATATATATATATATATATATATATATATATATATATATATATATATATATATATATATATATATATATATATATATATATATATATATATATATATATATATATATATATATATATATATATATATATTAGTATATTTTGGTAACAGTCTTTCCTGTAGACATATATTATTAAATCTGACCGAAAAAGTAAGATTAATAATTCTAACACGAATTTTCTCAATCTTTCGTACATTTCATTTCACTGTTGGAGGTAAATCAAAAATCAATTCTCCAAAATTCATTTTTATTTCTAGTCTGACGCGACACGAGCGCGTTTCGTAAAACTTATTACATTTTCAAAGACTTTAGTTCACAAATACACAACTGAATAGAACTTACGCATCTCCGATTTTATATCTACGTTTGAGTGAGGTGGAAGGGGTGATGTGGCACTAACACAAGACAGAACAAGATGTGGCATTAATAGGGTATTAATTTCATCAACACAAGACAGAACAAGAAGTGGTATTAATAGGGTATTAATTTCATCAACACAAGACAGAACACGAAACAATGGATATTGAATAGAAGTGTTTGTAGAAAGCCTATTGGTCCATATATCTTGATGCTTCTATATTGGAGCGGAGTCTTGAGGTGGGTAGAATATAGTTGTGCAATAATTGGCTGTTGATTGCTGGTGTTGACTTCTTGATGTGTAGTGCTTCGCAAACGTCAAGCCGCCTGCTATCGCTGTATCTATCGATGATTTCTGTGTTGTTTACTAGGATTTCTCTGGCGATTGTTTGGTTGTGGGAAGAGATTATATGTTCCTTAATGGAGCCCTGTTGCTTATGCATCGTTAAACGCCTAGAAAGAGATGTTGTTGTCTTGCCTATATACTGGGTTTTTTGGAGCTTACAGTCCCCAAGAGGGCATTTGAAGGCATAGACGACGTTAGTCTCTTTTAAAGCGTTCTGTTTTGTGTCTGGAGAGTTTCTCATGAGTAGGCTGGCCGTTTTTCTGGTTTTATAGTAAATCGTCAGTTGTATCCTCTGATTTTTGTCTGTAGGGATAACGTTTCTATTAACAATATCTTTCAGGACCCTTTCCTCCGTTTTATGAGCTGTGGAAAAGAAGTTCCTGTAAAATAGTCTAATAGGGGGTATGGGTGTTGTGCTAGTTGTCTCTTCAGAGGTTGCATG